>NC_052349.1:84825271-84943075 GCF_009727055.1 Benincasa hispida | reverse complement strand
AAAAAAAAAAAAGTTTCTCTCAGTCCTCAATCTCTACCCATTCTCTTTGCCGATTGAGTCCTGAACTCTCTACCCATCACGAACATTAATCCTGAACAAAAATAGAGAATTTTGATGAGAAAATTCCTAAATGGATCTGTGATGGAACTCAAAAAAATCCTAAATGAATGAATTTATTCCATCACAAATGGAATAAATGGATTTCTAAATATATATATATATATGAACATTAATCCTGTACAAAAAGAGGGAATTTTTAAATCTTAGATTGGTGAATAATTCAAAAAATCTAAAATTCAAAACATGCAAAAGATTCTATTAACTACTATAAATTCAAATATTTTCAAACCTGGAACTTCAAATAACCTCTACAGGGAAAAGTTACGTAATACAAAAAAACATCTAACATAAACAAATATAAACATATACCTTTTATTCAAAATAAGGTATTAATCTCTTAATACTTAGTCCCACAAATACAACTATGGATGATATTAGAGGTGTCCACAGTTCGGGGCGGGTCCAAGGATGTCATCCACCGTCTCCATTCCCATTCTCCATCCATGAAATTCTCCATAGGGATTGCAGGAAATTTTCCCCATTAGTTTTCTTTTGAAAAAAAAAAAACAAACAATTTGGTGTGAGGCTGAGAGATCTTAGTACTTGAGGGCTATCTTGCGGTGTAGAGATAGATTCAAGCATCTGGTTCGTTTAAGAGTGGGTTATGGGAGATCCTGTTTTGTGAGGTGGGTTCCTTGGTTGTCAAGGGGTAGGATTATGGAGATGTATGGGTCTAGGGTGATGTGTGATGCAGAGAATAATCCTAAGCTGCAACTGTCGGAGTTTATGGATGGTGAGGGAAGTTGGAGGTGGCCTACAGTGTCGTGGGAGTTGCTCGATCTATGGGGTTTAATTCAGGCAGTGAGGCCTAGGGAGAGTGGGGAGGATTATTGAGTGTGGGTTCCGAGCGATAGTGGCCAATTTTCTATCACCAGTGCATGGGAGAGTTTGCGTCCTCATCGTCTTAGGGTGTCGTCGGCATGTCTTTTGTGGTCTGGTGGTATTACGCGCCATTCCTTGGGGGGTGTCTCCTGTATGTGGAATGTGTCGTCGGCATGAGGGATAGGTTGGTTAGCCGTGAGGGATAGGTTGGGTACACGGGATTGGTTGAGGAGGTGGAATGTGTCGTCTGATGGGGGGTGTCTCCCGTATGTGGGAGGTGTGGAGTCGAGGGACCATTTATTTTTTGAGTGTAGGTTTGGTCAGGTGTCTTACGTTAGTTGAGGTCTGGTCAGGTGTCTTGCGTTAGTTGAGGTCTGGTCAGGTGTCTTGCGTTAGTTGAGGTCGTCTCATCGAGTGGCGGGATGGAGTGTTGAGTTGAGTTTGGAGAATCGAATGGGGTCAGGTAAGGGGGTGTGTGGTAAGTTGTTTTGTGTTTTCTTGTGTGCATCTATCTACTTCATCTGGCAGGAGCGAAATCGTTGGCTTCATGGGAGTCGTCCAAGGATGGCATCTGCTCTGCTCAACCTTATAATTTCTATCGTTCGTGCTCGTGTTACTTTCTAGCGGGTTGACCTTCTTGGGCTCATCTATCCTGTTTACTGTTGTCTTTCTTTCTTTAATTCTTTCTGTTGTTCTTCTGCTGTTGTTCCTTGCTTGTGGGTTCTTCGTGTTTCTTGTTTTCTCGCCCTCATGCGTTGTTTTTTTTAGTTTGGATTGGTTTTTGTTTTCTATTGAAACTTATCTTTACTCGTGCTTTGTTGCGGTGTTGCCTTGATCTCGAGTTGTGGGATCCTCCTTGTTGTTGTATAATAATACTACCTATTCTAAAAAAAACAATTAATTTAAACTAGCAAGGTGGACAAATTTTAATTAAATAATGAATTCTATCACTAAATTGTTTATTATAATTAGTTTAAGTGACAATTTGAATTTAATGATAAATTACTCAAATTTTGGCCTAGAAAAAGTAATAAACTTTTTTAGTAGGAAAAAATAAATATAAATCAAATTATTCAAATATATAATCTAAATTTAAATAATCATTTTAAACATATTCATTATCTTGAGCAATAAAGAATTACTACTACAAAACTGGCCTTTAATGTCGGTTTAAAACTAACAATATAGGGGTACAATGTCGGTTGACAACCGACATCAAAGATCGTGTTATAAAGGGTCTTTAATGTCGGTTTAAAACCGACATTATAGATAACCAAGATTTCAATACCAGTTATCTTCAATGTCAGTTTTCAACCGATATTGAATAATGTTTTCAATGTCGGTTTTCAATCGCCATTGAACATTATCTTCAATGTTGGTTTTTCACCTACTTTTTGTCAGTAATTGTCCGATATTAAATGACTGTCATTGTTTTGTCATTTAAAAAATTTAAAAAAAAAAAAAAAATTGCTTACCCATGTGCAACTCAATAGTATTTCTCTTTTACCTGTACATGCACAAAATAAAATCTTAATTGCTTGTATGTATACAACTTATCTTTCAATAAACAAAAATTAACTAATTCACAAAAAAAATGATAAATTGTTTAACTAAATATTCTATCAGCAAGTTACATTGATATTGATACATAGAGCTTGAAAGTCTAAAGTTCGAAAGAGCTAGTTGTCTACTTTGGAGGGTTTGAAGTAGTCCAAATCTACAACCAACAACCTTTCACAAGTATGAGATTTTTCAAGGATCAAAACTATAGTTTGATATCTAAAAAAGAAAAAAAGAAATGTCTCCATTTGAGATCTAAAGAAGAAAAAAAAACCACAAAGCTCAAATACATAATGTGTTGGATCTAGAGTTCCCCAAGAAAAAGCATAAAGAGGCTGGAATACCAAATCTTTACTTCTTTGTTACACCGACAAAACAAGAAAGCTCAATAGTTGAATAAGTGGAAGACAACCCGTAAGAAAAATATAGACCCAATTTCTAAGCCGTAAAAAAAATTAAAGGTAGAAAGAAAAAGAGAAATGTAATGAAAAGAAAGAAGAAGTAGCTTTCTTTTGCACAAGTATTATAATTATATTTTGAGTAGTTGAGAGAATCTTCGTTTTTCAAGATCTTAAGGAAGAGAAGCTCGGTTACCTGGATGTGAGCTTCAAAGACGATGGAAAATTTTTGCCATCATAACGATGCTACCACAAGAAAATAAAAAATTTACATTGAACGTGTTCAAAGAAACACAGTCCCAATATTATTCCACAACTACTTCTTCTCAACATAACTACCAATAAGGGAGGAGGAAATAAAAAATCTCCAGATACCAATAAGATCATACAAACTAGAATATCTTAGCCCTTTTGCACCGTGAGCAAGCACTCTAAAAGATGAAATCAAAGAGTTTTAACTTGCACATTATCCATATAACTAAAAAGTAAAAAGGTCCCTAAAGCAACACCAAAACTTGAAGCAACTAAAAAGCACACGAAACAGATACAGGACTTTAATCAAATGAAACCACAAAAAACATCTCCAAGTAAAAGATGCTATCGAGGATCAATCTTTGACATGAAGGTAGTAAATCCTAGATTATCCAAACAAGATTCGAAGGACGAATTAGATTTAAAGTGACGAAGAAGCACAATGATTAAACAAGAAGAACAAAAGATCAATGATGATAATGAAGAATTAGCCTAACCCACAATGCATTAACCCATAAACTACCATAATCCAATCGAAATCATTTAGACAACATAAACATAAACTACCAAAGAATGCTTAAGAAGTTCCACTACCATAAACCACTCAATGGAAGTCATAAACAACTAAGCTATGACTACCATAACTGTAGGATAGTCATAGCAATCCAACACCGAATCTAATCTAAAACTTTAGAACAAATAGACTTAAGAGAGGCGTCTTATAAATATTACCTTGTACTTGTTATTAATGTTGTTATGAAGTTCCTTTTGTGTTAGATGCACCTTCTCCACTTGTCAACCTTCTTAAAACATGTCCAATTCAATCTTCTTATCTTCCATCCAAATCCCTAAGAATCAAAATTTAACGTTACCCATCAAACTTGAACCTAACCAAATGAAAATTTTCACTCAAAGTCATTTCATTATAGCTCACATGAGTTAGCTCCCAAATTCTAATTCCATGTTTTCTTCAAGTCTCGAACTCCCTCTGTTCTTCAACTACTGCCTCTTTATGAAAACTCTATCTTCAGAAATTTTAATTTCAATAAGCATGAATTGCTTACAACCTCATGAACAATTCTAATTTAGAAGAATGTACGACGATGCAAACCAACAAAAAAAGAAACAAAACCAAGAAGTACATATTAGCATATGAAAAGAACAAGACACAAATGGAGTAGAACAATTGATTAAGAGTAATTAACAAATGTTACTTGTAGAAAGGAGGAGTGCAACCATGAAACCCAACATTTTTACACAAAATTTTCTAGAAAACATAATTAAAGAGAAAAAGAGATTTCCAAATATTTTAACAAAAAACAATCTCATATTACATAATAGAAATGCTCGATTCATCAAAACTAACTAAAAAGAGTTAAAAGAAGAAAACATCCACACTCCTAAAGTGAACTCGAAACTCGTTAGAAATAAACCAAAATTTGAAAAACCAAATCTAGAGTAGTAAAAGATAGATATACCAAAAGAAAAAGAGTAATGAAGTTGCGACAGAAAAGGAAGAGCAAAAGAAGTTTATGAGATTTGAGCACAAAAATAATAATCGAATCGGTACGGTTGTTGATTGACGGAGCAACACAACATTTGAGTTCCCTTGCAATGTCTTGAGTTAAAAAAAGGCAAATGCAGAAATGTGAGAAAAAGAAGTATATTTGTTATTTGTTAACTCAAGCTTCATAGATTTTCACTCATAGCCTGCAAAAATGATTATAAATTGAATCAAAGCACAAATGCAAGGTTGAAGGCTAATAAAATAAAAACGTGCAAAAATGATTATAAATTGAATCAAAGCACAAATGCAAGGTTGAAGGCTAATAAAATAAAAAAGTCCAACAACTAAAAATTATTTCAAAAGGGTTCAAGGTCTTGCTACTCACCAAAACAATCAAACGATTGCTACCCATACTAGACAGTAGCCCTGTTGGGACATATCATACCTTAAAGATCTTGAACAAATCGAAGTTTGAAGAGATCTGAACGGAGCTCAAAGATAAGAATAGATTGTAAACAAATCTGAATCGAGCAAATGATGGAGCTGAAGCGCACAACAGATCTAAACCCACGGCGAGACCCCACGGCGAGACCCACAATGAGACCCACGAACTGTAGCTAAGGAACCCATGGTGGGACCCACGCCTTAACGAACGGAAAATCTGATGAATAAGACCCACGACTTGACTATACGAGGATCGATTAGCCAGTGACTATGCAATGAGCATGCTGGCCTACTTGATCGTTTAGAGCGCCGCTTACCATGTGACGAGTATCATATGCTCAACGATCGCTTATCTCAGCGTCTATGCGATCGAGTAGCCAATGCAACATGATCGATAAACTCTTTACTCGATCGTGTAGCATCAGCCATGCGATCGTTTAGTAAATGCTACACGATTGAATAGAACTTTTCTACATGATCGTGTGGCCAAATCTAAACGATCGTTTAGTCTGGGCTACATGATTTGACCAACCTTTGGTCTTCCTCCGCGATAAGAATGGCATCTTCATGTGTTGAAGCTTCATCACGAACGACTCTTATAGACTCAAACACTTTGAATACAGACTCGATAGCAAATTAATTATACCCAAGAATGTAGGGGGTCTTATAAATTAACTTGAAATGTAAAGAAAGCTTTAAAACTAGAGGCAATCATCCCGAAACATCCATCAATTCACATCCACACTTAACTCTTAAATGTTATGTATAACCATAAAACCCACTAAGACTGCAAATGTAATTCAATACATCAATGGAATTTGGAATATCAGAACAACTTGGCTTTGATACCAATTGAAGGAACTCTTAAACAAGAGAACCATTGAGTGGAAGCCTATCATTCCAAATCTCATTATGAAAGAACACGAACATTTAAAATCAAACAACAAGAGTTATGCATCAACGAGTAAATTACAGCATGTTTCGAGGAATAAATAGAAAGGGATCAAGTAAACATACCTTTGAAGAACACTTTCTTCTTGTATTTCCTCGATCAACACCAGCAAGGCGATCAACAGGACGAACACAACATGCCTCTAGAAAAACCTCAAACACAATCGATTAACATTCGATCCTTGACCCTTGAACAATAAACTCAACACTACCAAGAGGCAACCTTGGTATTCTCGGTGTGAGAATCCAGGAGGTTTCGACTCTGTATGGATTTAGTAGAGGGAAGGAGGAACTATATGATTGAGTAAATGATCGAGTAAGTGGGAGAATGAGAAAGTCTATCGTATAGACTTGGATACTCGATCATTGAGTAGCGAGGAGTTATCATCTAGCAACTCGATGCTTGATCGTTTACTTTCTCAAAGCTATCGTATATCCTTTTTCTTTATGTGCGACCGATTGTGAAAAAATGAAAATGATTTTCATTTTATCCATCAGTTATAAAAAAACTCATTATAACTTCCAATTCATTCAGTTATTGGAGAAAATCAAAATCAATTATCTCATAATTGATTTGATTATAAATAAATATCATAATTGATTTATCATATTATAATTATAACATATAGTTTTAATATCACATTATATGTAATATATGAACCATAGTTCTTTTTCTCCTTTCTGTGTCCATTGGATATAACCAATCAATAGTACGATGACCCTTCACAAGTCACTCGTAAGTACAGCTGGGTCAATTTACTTTTTTTTTCCCTGTAGTTACATCTAACTCCTTAAGTACCACTAATTTCTCTAATGAACAATACGTCATAGTCCCACTATGAGTAAACTCTTCTCGGGCTAAGAGAAAGTGTGGCGCCACATTGTTCAAGCCCCAAAATCAGCCCTTAAGAGAGCAATTTATCTACTTAACCCTACTTCGGGGAAGGAGTGAATTTCGTCTTGTGTAGCTGAGTTCCTAGCTCCCCAATCAGACAAATCTCCAAAGTGGTAGGTTTGAATCGGCGATCTGGCCACTCTCACTCATGCAAATCAAAGAACCACCCTCATAGGCAGGAGTTCCCAACTGACTTTGGATTAAGGTCATGCTACCTATGGTCATTCTAGTGAAATGAAAGTCTCTGTCATGAATGGCATTATATAACGAGACTAAACATTTTGTGGTTCGGGCTTATACAAACTCCTTTGTATAGAGCATCCTCGCTCGCATGTCCAAAACATGAATGGTCAGGATCATACCATTTGTAGCACTTTACAACACTTGTAATATCTACAAAACGGGCCATAGTCGTAGCATCACCAAAATAAGGTCTCTTTTATCCATATACTACAGACCATTTAGGTTATCACTTAAAGCATGATCCACTTGTATGTCTCCTCATAAATGCTTCAGTTACAACAATGACCAGGGATCTTAGTTTATTGCTTTGTGGTTAATGCAACTAAAAATATCTCATATTTCATAGTTCATAGACTGTAGTGAATAAAATATCTAATATTATTACATCACAAGTGTTTGTTCATACAGGTGTTTACAAACTACAGGACCCTATAAGATATAGGGCATCGACCCCAACAATAACCACCTCTCGTCCGACTTTGCCAAGAAGAAGATGCGGGCTCAATTCCCACTACAACCAACTGTACTTTTCTAGTTATAACTACGAAAAGGTGCATGGTCCTGCGAATTACTTCTGACAAAATGAAGAAATCTAACAAAAAAATCCTTTCTTCTTCCAACTTTTCGATCTTTGAGGGAACACAGTTTATAATGTACGTTGTAGTTCCTAGTGCATAACCCTAAAATGAGTCAGGTAAGGAAGCGTAACTCATCATAGACCGAACCATGTCCAACAAGGTAACTCATCTTAGGATAAACCTCAAGCACATATGTCACAACCTCTCCCTAGCCTTAGCTCCCCAAGACCTGGAAGGGAGCGTGAGGGTACACCAGTAGTATTCCAAGAAAATATTTCAATTTAACGTTTCCGCCCTTATCTATTAAAGATTTCAACATGTTTACAATACTCTATCTAACTTTCATACACATAGTTCAATTTCCTATATTCTTTATTACATGATCCGAGCCATGCCCTGAGAATTTACCAAGTCCTGGTGTGTTGGTGTTAGTAGACTCCTTCCTGAACGCTCCGCTTTGTTACTTTGAGGGGGATATAAGAAAACATTTGGAAGAGTGTGAGCTACTAAGCCCAGTGAGTGGTTCTTTTAGAATAATAATCACTTAGCAAAACATATTTTTGGGAAATCAATCACATAATCACAATTCCAGTATAATCTATGCATGATCATGTGTACATTCATTCAATTATCATCCTCAAATTCCATGCTATACTTGGCATGTTCATATCATGGATATATTATCAATCACAACAACTTTTTATGGAAACTATCCTATATCCCACTTTTCCCACCAATGTGCACATCGAAAATTCTTTTCTCGCTAGTCATGCTTAAGTAACTTGACTATATTTCCCATCAGTTGTCACCGACTATTATTTCCCGCCGACCGAGGCCGCCTATATTTTCCTGCCAAGCACCTTTTATTAAGCATGCTAACTTATGTAATCTGGGTATAATCTCAGTTTCCATAGCAATTTCACAAACAATATCATGGCAACAACATAACATCATAAGCATGCATTTGGCACTTACATATGCATTTATCCACGTATCAACACATAAAACTAAGTAAACACTCACCGTTAGCAAGTTTTTTCACTAAAATCACCTTGAGAATACCTTCCTGAGAATTCCTCCATATCAATGGAAATTCCTCAATTAATATTTTTTATATCAATAAATAATGTCAAACTAGCCAAAATACTATCATATAATGAAAACACCAGCTATCCCTACTCCAATTTAGCCAAAATACCAAAATTAGCCTTTTTAGAGGTTATTTGGACCGTGGTAGGCAGCTGGGCGTTGGGCAGTAGGTAGGGTGGGTGTACTGTGCCGCACAGGGGACTGGCGCATTTGGGTGTTCATTGCGGTGGGCGTGTGCTGGGCGTGATACGTCGTACGGGGGAGGCAGCTGCACTGGGCTGGCGAGAAGGATGCGTCGAGTGAGGCGCGCGCGGACGGACGGACGCAGTGCGGCGCGCGCACAGGGTGTGGGCTGGCTGTGCGTCCAGCTGACTCAATGCCTCACCAACGCAATCTTTGTTTCTTTTGATCTCCAATCAACTTGGCAGCCTAATAACTCAAATGTAACTCTCTAAATATGCTCTGAACACACAATTTTAGGTGATGGTATGAAATAAATTCTCTTGCTCAACCCCTTTATTTATAGCCATTTCAAACTCACCCCATGGTGACAACTCAATTCCCATTTGTCTCACTTGGAGCTGCCAACACTCAGCCTTCCCAGCCTAGGCTTGAGTTGTTCTCATTTCAGCTTGCCAGCCAAAATCTCATTTTTTGCATGAAATCTCCTTCACCCACCTCCTGTTTGAGGTGATAAGACTTCAATTGCATGAAAATCTCCTTTATCCACCTCTTACTAGAATTTTGTGTGATCCTCCTTTTGCCACCTAAATTACTTAAATACTTCACATATTTCTCTACTTAAATTGTTTAAGTTTATGCTCGTATACTATTGGCATCCTCCTTGAAGTTTTTCATCAATTAGCCTTACCCTTTATCCTTAACACATAGCAACGCACCTTTCCTTCATCAAAGTCCCACTTAGCCAACGCATGAGTGGGCCATCACCAATGCATAGGGTGGCCGATCACCCTTGACGCATGGCTTGCTAGGTATGCTTTCTCGGCCTACTAGCATGGACGCATGGTGTTGACCATCGACGCATGGTGTGCTGTCTAGGCGCTTGCGCGCTTGGCCGCATAGCACTCTTGGCCGCGTGGGCGTGTCTCGCCGCATGGGCGTGCACTTGGCATAGCGCATCGATGCATGGCTGCTCAGCAGACTCGGCAGCGCTTCGACACATAAAAGGCTTGCCCGTTTGCCCGTTCGACGCATAGGCAGGGCGCTCAGCATACACCATCGACGCATGGGCTACGCGTTCGGCATACACCATCGATGCGTGGGCTGCGTGCTTGATGCACACCATTGATGCATGGGTTGCACGCTTGACACATGGCTTGTGCGCTTGTCCTCGACGCATGGCTGCGTGCTTGGTGCATGGCCTGTGCATTTGGCTTCAACGCATGGCCTGCGCGCCTAGCATGCTCACTCAACGCATGCTTCCTGCACGTGTCTACATGGCTCATGTATGCCTTTGCGTTGGTTGTATGCAACCCTTAGCCATTTTTCAAGTTTTCTTGCTTCCATCCTCCATGCCTTCTTGCATCCAACATGTTTTAAGCCTTTCATAGGCGTTTAGATTTTTAGTCACCTTTTTGGATAAGTTTTTATGTTTTTCTCCCTTTGCCCCACTATCCTTACTTAGGATTTTTCTATTTAACCTTCCACTTTAGATTTAGTGTTAGGGTCTTACAACATATGCTGAGCAACCCCAAATTTTGAAATGATGTAAACTAGCTTTACGACCATTTCATAACTCGAAAGGGGTTTTGGCTACACTCTAGAGGGAACGTAGTTTAGGATGTACACTGCAGTCCCTACTGCATAACCCCAAAACGAGTCAGGTAAAAAAGCATAACTCATCATAGATCAAACCATGTCCAACAGGATTCAATTTCTCCTTTCTGATACACCATTTTGCTGAGGTGTACCAGGTGCTGAGAGTTGGGATATAATTCCATGATCTATCATACAATTCTAGAATGTTAAATCCATAAACTCTCTACCTCGATCAGATTGAAATGTTTTAATCGTTCTATTAATGAATTTTCAACTTCAGCCTTGAATTCCTTGAACTTTTCAAAAGATTGAGACTTATGTTGCGTTAAATAAACGTACCCATTTTTTGAATAATCATCAGCAAAAGTGATGAAATATTCATAACCTCCCCTAGCTTTTACATTCATCCAACCACAGAGGTCTTAATGTATTAGCTCTACTAGAGGTTCTTTGGCCCTATAATCTTTTCCAGTAAAAGATCTTTTAGTCATCTTGCCTTCAAAGCATGATTCACACACAGGTAAAGAATTTTCTTCTAACTCGCTTAGAAGTTCATTCTTCAAGAAATTCTAAGTCTTTTATGTTAAGTTATAGTAATTTTAAACATCACCGTTTTATCGAGGGCATTTGTTGCTAACGACCTTAACACATACAAATTATTTTCCAGTTTTTCATAACATATGTCAACACCATTCTTTGTAATAAACACTTTATTAAAAGAACAGTTACTATGATAACATTGTTCTAATAAACACTTTATAGAAATTAAGTTCCTTTTTAAATTAGGAACTACAAATACATATATTAAAATAATAAATCTGTTCTATAAAGTCAACCAGAGACCTTCCATTGCCACAGCTGAGACGACGTGCTCGGTTCCAACTCGCATCGCCATCTCACCAGCATCTAGTTGCCTTCAGGAACTAATTCCCTGAAATGAAGAACAAATATGGTTAGTGCCCCAGAGTCAATAATCCGGCAAAATCATCATTCTCCACTAAACAAGTTTCCAATACAAGTAAATCATATTTACCTTATTTGGCCTTCTTCTTTTCTGCCAAATATTTGGGGTAGTTTCTCTTCCAGTTCCCATCTTGGTTACAATGGTAACATTTTCCTTTGTCAGCTCTAATGGGTTGTCTACCATTTGGTGTAGCAACTACTGGGTTAGCAGCCTTACCCTTTCCACCCTTTTTCTTCTTTCACTTTTTAATGCCGAAGGAAGAAGGTACAGACTTAGGTTCAAAGGTCGAACCTTTGTGGAACTTTTAGAAGATGAAGCAACATTTGTTTCACCCTTTTTCTCCTTGCTTTTCAACAAGGATTGGAAGGTCTATAGCTTATTAAGTAGGGTGGTCAGGTTGTAGTCAATCCTGTTCAAAATAGCATTGCTACAGAAGTGTAGGAAACTTCCAGGTAAAGATTCCAGTATAATGCTAACCTGGCTGGCCTCATGAATGCTTAACTCGTACATCTCTGCCACATTGAAGTAGATCATCATGTTGAGAACGTGTTCTCGAACAGATGCCCCCTCTTGCATACGGGCATTGAAGATGTACTTCAGAGCGTCATGCTTGAGCTGTGTAGACGGTTGTCTGAACATTCCCATCAAGGACTCCATGATCTCACGGGCTATAAGCATGAACTCATGCTTCTTAGCCAAGACTTCATTAAGGCTTACCAAAATATATGCTCGAGCCTTTTTATTTGCCCTTGTCCAACGCTCATATGCTTCCCAAACGTTTCGAGGAGCATTGGGAGGTGGAATGGGAGGACATTCCTCCATCAGGACAAAGATAAGGTCATCGATGATTAGAATTGTGTTGATCATGTTTTTCCAGCTAGCGTAGTTTTCTCTCGTTAATTTTTCGGTGAATAGTAAACTAAGAGTAGCGGGCCATTTTAAAGAATTGCTAAAAATGAACAAACTACTTTAGTCTACTTGCATTAAACCACTTTAAAAAAAGAGAATCAATTTTTAGTAAAATAGTCTGATGTACCCTAAGTGACATATATTTTGCAATGATGCTTTAGTGAGATAGGACAAAAGTCACATAGGGTGATCAAGTGCTCCTTCATTTAAATGAGACATTGTCAACCATTACACAGAAACAACTTCTTGTCACTGTAACTAAAAGTCACCATTGTTCGGTTCAGAATTTGTTAACATCCTTAACAATTCTGTGTAAGTGTAACCCTCATTTTAGGTTCTAGAGTCCCGCCTAATGAACCAACCGTAGGGAAAAGCCGATTGAAACATGAGATTAAAGTAACCCTATCCATTTCTAGAGATCATATAAAGCGTCATGCAATACAGCCATCCTTTAGGGGGAAACCCACGATGCCTCGAGATGATGCATGAAACTTTATTCAACCTAATGAGAGAGACCGAGGGATGTGTTGTCACACATCCCGCTTCTACTTACTATACACACTCTCTTCATTCACCTTGATATTGACCTACCCAAATGCCACCATAGGAGGACACCTATGGTGCCTCGAGGGCGAGAGTAGATCTCATAGTGTGAACTTTTAGGGAGAAATGTGTAGAGGCTAAAATAAAGTATCATATACTCCATTTTCCTCCCACTGAGTGTTCTACTTAGGTTAATTAACTTAGAAAAATTCAGCTACTGATTTTATCTAAGTAGTTTGTTTAATTTTCTCAAAATCAACTCTTGTCTTTGATGATTAAACAGCTTTGATTTAAGTCTCATTAAACTCTTTAATAGACTTTCATCAAACTTGCATGCATGTAACAAATCTATCTAATTCACCTTTCCAGATAGGGGTGCAACGTTTCCATCGACTTAAGTACCCCAACCTAGCCAAAACCCGCCTTAAACAAAAGGTCCCTTATAGATATATTTGTTACATATTTAATCTTTTATTAGGAATCAATTTAATCCTATTAAAACGATTTAAGAATTAAATTTAGATTTCTAATCTCATTAGAAATGTGATCTTAGATCTATCCCAACTATATTATAAAATAGTTTTAAAAAAATGATTATAGCCTAAGGTTTGCATGCAACTCTTTATTATTGATTTTAATTCTAATTTCATTTGATTATAATAATTATAAATAAATGAAACAATTAAAAAACAACCATTGCTTGCTAGACATACTTTAGTTAATTATAACATTTATAAATTAACCTAAGGTAATGTCATGCTTCATGCAATGTTCATTCATTACTAATATATAACACTTGTATAACTAAGTAATGAGTCAAGCTATAGCATACATTCCATACATCCATTCAACCATATATTATAACACTTATAATATAAATGATGCATGGATATCCTATAATGCATGCATACATATACTATGACAGAGCATGCTTTAAGTAATTTAAATCATGCATATTCATATATTATAACACTTATAATATAAAATGATGCATGAAAATAGATGCATAACCTATGGTGGGTTTTAAAACTATATGATATACATTATGACATATAATATAAAACATACATCACATGTATATTTACTCTAAAAGTTGCTGGACCGAGATAGAATCTCTATAAAAAGAAAATTAAAAGGCAAACTATTACAAGATTTGAGTCAACTGGTCCAGAACAGGTGAATCAGGTCTTGAACTGCTCGAACCGAACCGTCCTTCAAAGAACCTCTTTGCAGCTGATCGTGTAGCTAATGCACCATGCGTCGAGTAGCTATATGTTGAGTATGAAAATACTACGCGATCACATAGCTAATAACTATGCGATGAGCATGATAGTCTACGCGATCATGTAGCATTCAAGCATGTGTTGAGCAACAAATTAACCACACGATCGTTCAACGAGCGCCTATGCAATCTTGTAGCAAACACAACACGATCGTGTAGAAAACTCTACACAATCCCATAAATAAAGCTACCCGATCGATTAGTTGTAGCTACACAATCTGGAACCTTTGTTTCGTCTTCTCCATCGAACGTCTTAAACAGATATTTATAATTATTATAATCGCAACAATTAATGCGTAAAAACGCAGGGGCTTTTACAAACCAAATTTGTAAATATAAAGAACGTCTTAAACAGAGAGTTCTATCCCGAAAACATCCGTCAACAAATCGTCCACAACCATTCATCACATAAACAGAATGTAGATTATAAAACACACCACTACTATAAAATAATTCAATACAAGAATGCAATTTGGAATAAGAAACCAACAACCTGGCTCTGATACCAATTGAAGGAACTCGTATGAGGAGAACCTTGAATGGAAGTGGATTGACCAAATTTCATTTATTATTAAATACAAAGTTTACAGTAAACAGACAATAAGATATGCATTTAAAGTCTAAATTACAACATGCTTTACAAGAAAAGGTTTCGAGAAACATCACCTTTGTAGAACCTTTTCTTCACAATTTTCCACGTATAGATCACAAACTTCTTGAAATCCTTCTTTAAGATAAATCTTGAACCAAAACCCTGACACTACCACAATGAACCTTGGTATTCTTAGAGTGAGAACCCAGGAGTGGTGCGCTCTTACTATTTTGGTTAAGAGGGAAAGGTTTTGATGTGGAGGAAGAAGATTAAGAACTATTACAACTCAAGACAAAGTACAGAACTCTTCTGTAACAAACCTTCTCAATCGTTCAACTTCAGTAGTCCTAGAAGAAAAAGAAAAACAATTTTTCTTTTATTCTGCTTGCCATAAAACATAACCACCCCCACTAATATGGGTGGAGAGAAAAGATGGGGAAAGGAGTTGTAACTCCCTTCTTTATTATTCAAATAATAATAATACAATATAAACTATAGTTTATTTTTTCTATTATATGGCATTTAATATAAATTATATTTATATTAAATTTAACAACCATGAATCACATTCATAGAAATTATATTTGAATCTCATTCAAATATTTATTTCCTCTCATTAAACTATAATGTATCAAATACATTTTGACAATTATATCATATATAATTGAAACAATTTAATTATATCATATATAATTAAATCCCTATATTAATTTAAACAATTCAAATTAATCCAAAAACTGATTCTCAACTAAATCCTATTGAGCTACCAAGGGGACCTCATAGACCTGTAGCTTGAAGCTCAAATGGTATGAATAATTAATTAAACTCTTTAATTACATTATTCACCAACCATTAACTGTCGGGCATTTCACTAAAGACCGACAACTGCACTCTTCGTATTACAGATATATTTATGTGTCCATTGGATATAACCAATCAACAGTACGATGACCCTTCATAAATTGCTCGTAAGTACAGCTAGGTCAAATTACCGTTTTACCCCTATAGTTACATCTAACTCCTTAAGTACCACTGATTCCTCTAATGAACAATAGATCATAGTCCTACTATGACTAAACCCCTCTTGAGCCAAAAGAGGGTGTGGCACCACATTTTTCAAGACCCCGAATCAGCTCTTAAGGGAGTAATTTATCTATTTACCCCTACTTCGGGGAAGGAATGAATTACATCTCATGTAACTATGTTCCTAGCTCCCTCATCAGACGAATCCCTAAAATGGTAGGCTTATTGAGTCAGTGATCTGGCCACTCTCACCCATATAAATCAAATGACCACCCTCGTAGACAGGAGTTCACAACTCACTCAGGATTCAGGTCATGTTACCTACGGACTTCCTGGTGAAATGTAAATCTCTATTATGAACAGCGTTATATAATGAGACTAAACATTTCGTGGTCCGGTCTTATACAAACTCTTTTATATGGAATATCCCCACTAACATGTCTAATACATGAATAACCAGGATCAGATCATTTGTAGCACTTTACAACAATTGTAGCACCTACAAAGTGGGCCATACTCGTAGTGTCACTAGGATAAGGTACCCAGCCTTATCCATCTACTACAGACCATTTATATCACTTAAACATGATCCATCTGTATGTCACCATATACATGTTTAAGTTACAATGGTAACCTTGAATGTTAGTTTATTGGTTTGTGGTTAATGCAACTAAAACATCATATATTTTATAGACAATGAATAAAATATCAAATATTTTAGTAAGAACATAATGAGTTTGTTCAACAATGATTATAAACTATAGAACCCTACAAGATTTAGGGCATCAACCCCAATACACATGTCTATACATGAATGATAAGGATCAGATCATTTATAACACTTCATAACAATTGTAACACCTACAAAGCAGGCCATACTCATAGTGTCACTAGGATAGGGTACCCAGCCTTGTCCATCTACTACAGACCATTTAAGTTATCACTTAAACACAATCCACCCGTATGTCCCTACATACATGTTTAAGCTACAAGATAACCTTGGATGTTAGTTTATTGGTTTGTAGTTAATGCATCTAAAATATGGAAGAAGATATCATATATTTTATAAAATAAACAATGAGTTTGTTCAAAACATTTACAAGCTATAAGACCCTATGAGATTTGGGGAACCAACCTCAATATTGGTATCACTTCTTCCAAGCAATCTGAAGTTCTCTCGCAAGCACTCATTTTCCTGGTACTTCTAGAGCTACCTTCTGTAAAAACTGCAAGTTTATTGGGATAAGTTTTTCGACTACCCAAAAGCCAAGTGTAGATATTATCACAAACGAGGTCATATTCTTAACAGTTGCCCTACACAACCACCGCGATCGCCAGGACATGCTTCCAAGTCTCGATAGTTTAAACCTGGTTCTAGCTCTACTTCTACTATTTTTGTTGTCCACTACAAGAAAAATGAGCTCCCCCAACGCCTAAATCGGTTGTCGGGAGACAGGGTGTCTTGGTCTATTCCTTAGTTCCATTTCCTTCTAACCCTGTCCCTTTGAGTAGTGCTTGACGATAGAAGCAAACGAGTTGGCCGAACCGATGGACAATATATGTTTTGATCTCCAATTCCCTGTATGTTCGATAGAGCCAAAGATTCCCCCCCACTGATCACACTTACACATCATATGCTTGTGTGGATAGCTGCTGAGAGGGTGTATGGCACGACGAAGCTTTGCGACTATGCCATTCTTGGCGACGGTGATCGCCGACGAGAAGGTGGCATACAGAGCAGAGCGAAAGTGATTTATTGTCTCAATAGAACTGAAGCTGTCTCTTATACACATCTAGATGTGTATAAGAG
This sequence comes from Benincasa hispida, assembly GCF_009727055.1. Taxonomy (NCBI): domain Eukaryota; kingdom Viridiplantae; phylum Streptophyta; class Magnoliopsida; order Cucurbitales; family Cucurbitaceae; genus Benincasa; species Benincasa hispida. Next base: position 84,925,314 of record NC_052349.1, on the reverse strand, counting down.
ACAGCCTCGCCTCCTTTCACCCCCGCTATTTCTTTCTTCCCCGTCGTCCCCCTTCACGCCTGCCGCCCCATTTCCATTCTTCCCTTCACGCTCGCGCCATCGCCTGCCCTTTTCCCTTTGCGTCGCTGCCACCTTCTCCTTCCTTCTTCGCGCCGCCACCTTCCCCCTTCATTGCTTGCGAATTTGTTGTTTATTTTCAAGCTTTCAACAAGGTCCATGCACATCTATTTCATTTATTTTCTCTTATTTTGTATATTAATTTAAGTTGTTTTTAATTTCTAGCATGTTGGTAACGTTGGTAATTAATGTTGGTAATGTTTAATTTCTAGCATGTTGGTAATGTTGGTAATTAATGTTGCTGATGTTTAATTTCTAGCATGTTGGTAATCTAATATGAATTATGAATTATGGATTGTGGATGTTATTGTGGATTGAGTTTTTTTTTTCCTTTTATTTCTTAAGGTTATGAATTACTTAATTTACTATAATAGATGTTACAATTTCTGCAATTTGGTGGATTATGGATGTTACAATTTACTTAATTTTGGACTTAGTTTAAAGGCAAAAAAAAAAATCAATAACATTAGGGAAAAAAAAGTCAAATCACCTATTAGAAATTATTTAAAATTCTAAATTCTCCGAACAAACTTGGAATTGTTTATTAAATTAATCAAAATCCATGCTTAATAAAGACTTTGTACTTTGTCCTCTAATCCAGGCTATTGTTTTAGATTACAAGTTGGTCAGAAAAGATTTAATTTTAAGGATGAATAAAGAATGGATTAAACTAAAAAATAAGTTATCAGTGGAGTATAGAGAAAGAGTATCCCAGTTTTTAGATATGGCGAAGTTTCATGTTAATGATTCTGGACTAATAAGATGTCCATGTAAGAATTGCATGAATTCAATTTGGGAAAAAATAGATATCGTGGAACGACATCTATTAACATATGGAATATCTCCCTCATACTATGAATAGGTATATCATGGAGGGCCAATAAACTTATCTAGAGGTTTTGAAAGTCATACAACTCATTCAATACAGAATGTTGAAGTAGATAATATAAAGGGTAATGTTGTCAAAGAAAATGAGATGTTGAATCTTATAAACGATTTACAAATTCCAATTGAAAATGAAGATGCAAATGAAGAAAGGATTGAGGATAAAATGTCCTCTAATTGTCAAGAAAGAGATACCATGAACTTATTCGAGGATTTAATGACCGAAGCACGTAATGAATTATACCCTGGTTGTTCACAATTTTTGTCCATGAACTTTTAGTGAAGTTGATGCATATCAAAGTTCTCAACGGCTAGAGTAACAAATCGTTAGACATGTTGCTGGAATTTTTTAAAGCAGTGTTTCCAGCTGGCACCGTTATACCTACTTCCTTTTATGAAGCCAAGCGAAAATTGCATGATTTAGGCCTAGGTTATGAGTCTATTCATGCATGCAAGTATGATTGTGTATTGTATTGTAAAGAGTTTGCAGATTTGCAACCATGCCCTATTTGTGGTGAGTCTCGGTACAAAGTTAATGTTGGAAAGGGTAAAAAAATACCACATAAGATATTGCATTATTTTCCATTTATACCGAGATTAAAATGATTGTTTGCATCAAAAGAAGGCGCTTCTGACATGAGATGGCATAAAGATGAGTGAGTTGAAACGGATGATGTATTGCGACATCCAACTGATGTAGAGGGGTGGAAACATTTTGATCGTGAATTTCCTCATTTCTCTTTAGATCCCCAAAATGTTCGTTTGGGATTAGCTTTAGATGGGTTCAATTCGTTTGAAAATATAAGCACTTCTTATAGTATGTGGCCTGTGGTGATAATTTCTTATAATTTTCCCCCTTGAAAATGCATGAAAAAAGCAAACTTCTTCATGTCTTTGCTCATACCTGGTCCAAAATCTTTTGGAAAGGAAATTGATATGTTTACTTGTAGCCGCTGATTGAAGAGTTGAAAGAGTTATGGAAAATTGGTGTGCAAACTTATGATTCTGTTACTGGTGAGTTTTTTCAACTATATGCTACCTTATTATGGACGATTAATGACTTCCCTTCATACAGTGACCTATCTGGGTGGAGTACAAAAGGTTATCAAGCATGTTCAATATGCAAAGAAGATTATTCGTCCTTCGGGATAAGAGGAAAACTATCATTTATGGGACATTGACGTTATCTTCTAGAGAATCATAATTGGCGTCGAAGTAGGCAACATGATGGAAAAGTTGAATATAGACCTCCTCCAGTCGTAATAAATGGAGAAGAGATCTTACAACAAATAAATACGTTAAAATTTTCTGTGCTTAGCAAACATCCATCGAAGAAAGATAAAAAAAGAAAACGAATTCTAAACTGGACTAAGAAAAGTACTTTTTTTCCAACTTCCATATTGGTCCAGACTATTGTTACGACATAAATTGGATGTAATGCATATTGAAAAAAAACATATGCGACAATTTGGTGGGCACATTGTTAAATATTGAAGGAAAGACAAAGGATACAATGAACACTCGATTAGACTTACAAAATTTGAAGATAAGAAAGGACATACACTTGATACAGATTGATAACAAATTTGTAAAACCACATGCAGTGTACACATTGACTAACGGTGAACGGATTTCATTTTGTAAGTATTTGAAATCAGTGAAATTTCCTGATGGATTCGTGTCTAATATATCACGATGTGTGAATGACAAAGATGGAAAAATATCGAGGTTGAAAACACACGACTGTCATGTGTTGCTTCACAGACTACTCCCTATTGGTATTCAAGCATACGTACCGAAGAATGTATCCACTACTATTGTTGAATTGTGTATATTCTTTTGCGATTTATGTTCAAAGACAATATGTGTAAGTGATTTAAATAGATTACAAGCAGACATCATAGTCATACTTTGTAAGTTGGAGAAATTATTCCCGTCTGCCTTCTTCGATGTAATGGTAAACCTTCCAGTTCATCTACCATATGAAACCAAAGTGGTGGGTCCAGTTAGTTACAGTTAAATGTATCCTGTTGAAAGAAGTTTACCAACATTAAAACAATTCGTACGGAACAAAGCACATCCCAAGGGGTCTATAGCGGAAGCATATGCAATGAATGAATCATGGAACTTCTACTCGCGATATCTAAGTGGGATTGAAACGAGATTCAATAGAGATGAACAAAATGATGATAACATTCCCAATCATGAGATATTTGGTGAATTTGAATTATTTAGGTAGAGGGTATGATCATTAGGGGCGTCAACTTTACGGACGCTATCAGCGGAGGAAACGTGTATCGCACATTGGTACATTCTCAACAATTATAAATAAATAACAGACTATCGCAAGTACGTTTCAAACTTTATAAATTTCTAAGTTCTAGGGTAAATCCTTTGATATAACTTTCAAATGATCAATTTTGTAAGCAACAATTAAGGTTAATTTGTCGTGAAGCTCAGCGCCTCTGACTTATATATAAGACATCAACACAAATTTTTCGATTGGTTCAGATCTCAAGTATACATAGTATTGAAAGTTGAGAGATGATTCATTTTTCGTAGTCATGATGTATAATTAATTATCAGGTTCTACAACAGCATAAGAGAGAAGAAATCTCTGATGATTTCTTTTCACTTGCAATGGGACCTTCGTCTGAGGTGCACTCTTACATATGCATTGTTAATGGGGTACGGTTTCACACTATAGAGCGTGATAATCTTCGAGCTACACAAAATAGTGGAGTCCTAGTGGTCGGGAAGATCAATGGAAACGGAAGTGTGGATAACAATTTCTACAGTGTTGTAGACGAAGTATTAGATTTCCAATATGCGAACAGAAGACGTGTTTTTTCGTTGAAGTGTAGATGGTTTGACACGGATAACAACAAAAGTAATAGGACACGTGTGGATTTAGGATACAAATCGATCAATACATCACACTTTTGGTATGTCGATGAGCTTTTCAACTTTGCTATCCAAGCACAACAAGTCTTTTACATTGATGATATCAAATATGGTAGCAATTGAAAAGTTGTTCAAGTAGTCCAAAATAAACGAATATGGGATGTACCAGAAGTGGATGATGTTGAAAATGCATAATTAGTGGAGTCTAAGTGGATGAAACCATTGAGGAGGTTACTTTATGCATAGTTGACGTTGATCCTATAGTTGTGGAAAGACTAATTATTGGACATGGCGATGATGTCTTCATAAACGATGATGATGAAGAAAAATTCTCTCAATAATAGTTCAAGTGTTGATGAATAATTTGATTTAGATTACGATGATGAGTAATCATGTATCTACTCAATTCTCTTTTTCTCTATTTACACGTATTTCATATTAATTTAATATTGTTTTGTTTTTTTTTTTTTTGTGTTTGTATAGATACGATGTCAACCCTTAATAGGCAATAGAAGGCTCATGAAGAATTCCAAGAGATATATTTAGGCAACACGAAATCTTCTATGGGTGACACTTCAAGTTAGTATATTTTGAAATATATTTTGTTAACTAAAAGACATCATAAACTGTTTTAAATTTTTTATTCCTCAGATAGTAGCTCAAAATCCACTCGGAGGAAACATGAGCAATCTTGGAACATCGAGTTGGAAAAATATGTCTAAAAACATGGCAGAATTACAATCGTGATAAATCAGGAGGAGACAAAGCTGATTTCTCAACATTCAGTACAATTTAGTAATGTGATTAGTGTCGTCGTGAGATCTTCATTTCCAGTACGATGTCGTACTTTGTTAAGGTTCCAAACAAGTTTATAGAATTGGCTAATAGTAAATTGTTGGTAAGTAATTATAAGTTTATTCTTTTAGAGTCAATTGTAGACTAAGAGTCATGAACATCATATATGCTAATTCTTCCTTCATTCTTTTGCAACCTCATTTCGAACTTGATCTATCCAGTCAACGACTTAACCATTTTATAGAACATTAAATACACAGACATTGTAGGAAATGTGAAGATCCTCAGTAAACACGTGCCAACTTGCCTAGCTGGCTTAAAAATAGGCCAGAAGATTGGTATTTTTTATGTGACCGCCTCAAGAGAGAAGCGTTTCAGGTTAAAATAATTTAGGGTGTATATCATTTACTTCATTTACTAATATAGAATATTTGTTATTTATTTTTTTGTTGAAATGTAGGAAATGTTGGAGACGAACAGGAAGAATAGAGAGAAATTAACGTTCGACCATGTAGGCGGATCGAAGTCATTCCTGTAAATTCAGGCAAAGTTACAAGCAAAGAAAGGTCAAGAAATAGGACGTGTTGACCTATTTAAGAAACACACTTTAAAGGTGGCAAATTCGTGAACGAGGCAGCTGAAAATACACATGTAACATTTTTTGTTTTACTATCGTGTTGTTTTTCATTTCTAACTTCAGTCGCTCATACTTACACATTTAATTAATATGTCTAGAATCAAATGTTAGAATTACAATCCAACCCCACTCTAGAAGGTTCTTAACCACTAACAGGGATGAAATCTGTGAGATGGTTTTAGGTAGACGACCCAGATATTCAAAAGGCCTGGGTTGGGACCCTAAACCTAAGTCAAGAAGGGATAGCAGCTTATCGAGTTCATCATCTATTCAAGGAACAGAGAGGTGGATGAAGGAATTTAGAGCCAATTTCGAACAGTCTCAGTCAAGGATTAAGGAACTTGAAGACATTCAGAAACAAATGAAAGAGGATCATGCAAGACAAATGGAAGAAATGAAAAAAAATGATTGAAGACATGATACGATCACAGAGAGGAGACCCATCGAATTAGGTATGATTACTACATTATTTAGCTGTCTAATATGTTGCTATCCTGCAGTTATGGTAGCAAAGTGGTTATGTCTTAAGTAGTTTTATGATAAAGAATTGTTGGCTATCCTGCAGTTATGGTAGCCAAACAACTGGATTTTGATGTGTTTTTTGTCGTTTTGTTGTTTTTGTGTGTTTTTTGATGTTCGGGAGGTTTCATGTTTGTCGTGGGGGGTAGGTAGAGTTTGATTATACTCCTTTTGTCGTTGAACTTGGAGTTTTTGTGTATTTATGAATGTTTATGAAGTTCTAATGTGTTGTGGGGGGATGGGTTGAGATTGGTTTAGATTGTTTTGGGGAGAAAGTTTGATTTTTATATATGTTCATTCTTGTTTATGAAATTTATGAAGTTTGAATATGTTGTAGGGGTGCATAGAGTTCAGTTGTAATCGTTTTGGAGTTGAATTTGTTTGTGTGTTTTTTTATGTTCGAGAGGTTTCATGTTTGTCGTGGGGGTGGGTAGAGCTTGATTATACTCGTTTGTTCGTTGAACTTGGAGTTTTTGTATGTTTATGAATGTTTATAAAGCTCTAATGTATTGTGGAGAGTGGGTTGAGATTGGTTTAGATTGTTTTGGGGAGAAAGTTTGAGTTTTATGTGTGTCCGTTCTTGTTTATGACATTTATGAAGTTTGAATATGTTGTGTGGGTGCATAGAGTTCGGATGTAATCGTTTTGGAGTTGAATTTGCAGGTTCTTATGTGTTTTTTTATGTTCAGCAGATTTCATGTTTGTCGTGGGGGATGGGTAGAGTTTGATTATACTCGTTTTGTCGTTGAACTTGGAGCTTTTGTATGTTTATGAATGTTTATGAAGTTCTAATGTGTTGTGGGGGTGGATTGAGATTGGTTTAGATTATTTTGGGGAGAAAGTTTGAGTTTTATGTGTGATCATTCTTGTTTATAAAATTTATGAAGTTAGTTCTAATGTATTCTTGTTTATTTATGAAGTTTGGTTGGACGATTATAACATTTGTGGATATTTAAAGATGATGACATTTGAATGTTTTGTTTTATTGTAGAATGCTGTTCGGAGATGAGGTTAGATGATTGGTCAAGATGTTGTGTTCTAGACGTTGTTTTCTTTTTTGTATTTATTGACGTCATTTTCATTTTATTCTTCTATGTATTTGTGAAAACAAATTTCTTTTATTTAGTTTCGTCTTTGTTTTTTTCTAGGATATTATAATTTTCATTTATTTGTTATAGTATGGACTTCGTTTTCTTTGTTTTATTTATTATGTGAATCTGTTTAAGTTGGTTAATTATGTTTTATAGGTTATTCAGATCAAATTTTAAAAAATTATAAATTATAAATTATAAATATTTAAAAGACAATTTTCAACTAATGAAGGAGCTCTCCACGCATATTTTACTACGCCTTTGCTTCATGCGTCGAGAGTTCCTCTCCCGACGATTTTTTTCCGACCAAACTCCCGACAATCCATTATTGGGTTCGAGGATTTCACAGTTTGTGAGTTGCACTGGTTATTCGTTGCTTTCATGCTCGTGATCAAGTTTGCTTGGACGTTGGACTGGTGTTGATTGAGGGAATACACGAAGAAGAGTTCTTCAAAGGTATGTCACTCGATTCTAATTGGTTTTAAGAAGAAAGCATGTTGTAATTTACTCAATGATGCGTAACTATTCTTGTTCGTTTGTAAATGTGTTGTTCTTTCACAATGGTTTTTTGGAACGATCTTGCTTCCGCTCACTGGCTCTCTTGTTAAAGAGTTCCTTCAGTAAGACCATATCCTATGTTGGCTCCATTGACACTTCCAAGTTGCAACTTTCCAATACTTATTGTGTTTCAAATTTGACCTTTAACCTTGTCTCTGGCGGGCAATTGTGTGATCTTAGTTTAACTGTGTCTTTTTCTTCTATTGGGTGTCAGGTTCAAGATCTGTAGATGGGACAGACAGTTGGTACAAGTCTCAAAGTGGGAAGATTGTTTGAACTCACATCGCTTCAGCTTCTTTTTGTTTTCTTTTTGTTGTTGTCATTAACTCTGCTATATATCATTGCCATCTCCGTCTCGGTCATGCTTCTTCCAAAAAACTCCGTCATTTAATCTCTAGTAACAATTTGAATAATGTCTCCAAATTTGTATCTTTTGACTGTTTGAATTGCAAACTTGCAAAACAACCTGCATTATCTTTTTCCCAATCTAGCTCTATAAGTGATCAACCCTTTGATTTAGTTCATTATGATATTTGGGGAACTGCTCCTATCTCCACTGTCAATGGGTATCGCTATTTTGTCTTGTTCATTGATGATTATTCTCGGTTTACCTAGATATATTTTCTTAAACATCGCTCTTCTTCGTCTCAAATATATATTAATTTTGCTAATATGATTCACACCTATTTCTCTCGTACAATCAAAGTTCTGCATACATATAACACCTTAGAATATAAGAACTCCAGTCTTCTTTCCTTTCTCACACAGCAAGGCACTCTTGTTCAATTCTCTTGTCTCCATTCCTTCGAACAGAATGGGTGAGCAAAACGGAAACATCATCACATTCTAGATTCTGTCCAGACCCAACTTTTGTCTGCCTTCTGCCCTGCAAAATTTTGGGATGAAGCGCTCTTACCTCTGTCTACACAATCAATCGCTTTCCTTCATCTATTCTTCAAAATACTTNGTCCCAACTTCTGTCTACCTCCTGCCTTGCAAAATTTTGGGGTGAAGCCGCTCTTACCTCTGTCTACACAATCAATCGCTTTCCTTCATCTATTCTTCAAAATACTTATCCGTTTGAACGTTTATATGATACTTCTCCTGATTACTCGAACCTCAAGGTCTTTGGTTGTGCATGTTTTGTACTTCTTTACCCCCATGAATATACCAAATTAGAACCGCGTGCGCGTCTCTATTGCTTCCTTGGCTACGAAACTGAACACAAAGATTTTTTATGTTTAGATCCTCTTTCTAATAGATTGCGCATCTCTCGACATGTCACCTTTTGGGAGCACACTATGTTCTCTAGTCTCTCAATCTTTCATGATTCTCTCTTGAGTCCTCTTCCCTATATTTTTTATGATGCTTTTGATCTTTTCCCTTTCTCTACATCCTTCTCTGAATCTGAGTTTGAACAATTTGTGCTAGTCTCTGTTGATCATGATCGGCCTTCTCTCTCACCTGTTGAACCTGAACCTGTTCATAACTCTGCTTCTTCTGTTCGATACTCCACTGGGGTAAGGGCACCTCTTACTCATCTTCGAGATTTCACAGTTTTTCTACTATCAGTTCCTTGGTTGAACCTACCTCTTTTCATGAGGCAAATACTAATCCACTATGGCAGCAAGCTATGAGAGAATAACTTCAGGCTCTTGACAAGATGCACACATGGGACCATGTTGATTTACCTCTAGTAAAAAACCCATTGGTTGCAAGTGCATCTAGAAGATCAAGACTCACTCTAACAGTTCTATTGAGCGTTATAATGCTCGGTTAGTGGCAAAAGGCTATTCTCAAGAGTATAGGATCGATTATGAAGAGACCTTTGCACATGTGGCATGAATGACATTTGTTTAGTGTCTCTTAGTAGTTGCTGCAGGCAAACAGTGACCACTTTTTCAAATGGATGTCAAGAATGGCTTTCTTAATAGTGCCTTATTTGAGGAGGTGTACATGTAACCGCCCCCAGGTGTCTATTTTCCATCCCAAAAGGTATGTCTCCTTCGTCGAGCATTGTAGGTTTGAAGCAAGCCCCTCGGACTTGGTTTGCAACTTTTAGTTCCACCATCACTCGACTTGGATATACATCCAATCCTCATGACACAACACTATTTATGTGACAGACAACTCATGGTATTGTTCTCCTTCTCCTGTATGTTGATGATATGATTATTACTGGAGATGATCCTCAGGTTGTTTCTGATCTACAATGCTACCTTGGCAAACACTTTGAGATGAAGGATTTGGACTCACTTAGTTACTTTCTTGGCCTTGAAGTATCATTAAGCTCTGTTGTTTATTCATTGTCTCAAGCAAAGTATGCCTTAGATCTTTTGGTGCACTCTGGAATCACTGGCTCTGCTACGACTCCGACACCACTCAATTTCAATGTTTGCTTGACTCCATTTGATGGAGTTCCACTTGAGGATAGTCTCAATCGTCAACTTGTTGACAGCCTTATTTATCTGACAAGTCACTCGTCCTAACATTGCATATGCTATTCACATTGGCTCAATTCATGGTTGCTCTTTGGACCATGCATTTTATTGTTGTTCTCTGTATCCTCCATTATGTCAAAGGAACTTTGGACATGGACTTCAGTTCTCTTCCCAGTCTTCCCTTGTTTTGCCCGGCTACTCCGATGTTGATTGGTCTGGTGATCCTACTGACCGGCATTCTACCTCGGTGACTCTCTCATTTTTTGGCGAAGTAAGAAATAGAGTGTTGTTTCCCGTTCTAGTACGGAATCTGAATATCACGCTATGGTTGATGCTACGTCAGAGCTCTTGTGCCTTCGTTGGCTTTTTGCTGATATGGGAGTCCCTCAGTCGTCTACAACTATCCTTCACTGTGATAATCGTAGTGTCATCCAGATTACTCACAATGATGTTTTTCATGAGCGCACCAAGCATATTGAGAATGATTGTCACTTTTTTCGCCATCATCTCCAAAGTAAAACTTTACTTTTACGATCTGTTTCCACACTAAAGCTTTGTCTCCCAGTTGTTTTTTCCGACTACTTAACAAACTCAAGCTGATTCCAACTTTACCACCTTGAGTTTGAGGGAGGGTGTGAATGTATACTTAGTCCTCTTAGTTGGAGAGTCTCTAGCATGTCTTAGGAATCTTAGGCTGTTAGTGTAGCATTTATACTTCTGTGCACTCCTCTTTTGATAAATACATACTTCTGCGGAACATTTCAAGACGCATTGGATCCTTCTCCAGAGATGGATCAAATTTCGGTGGAGGCCATACTGTTCTGCTGCAAACGACGAATAATTTAGCACCAGGATCGGAGGAGAGCAAGAGAGGTGAAAAGCGGCGATAATGCCAAGAGACGCAGATTTTTGGCCCACCACAGAAAGCTTGAATAAAGAGGAACGACGATTGAAGAGGTAGTTTTGAACTGTGAATAACCATGGAGAGAGCTACGTATATTTGATTAAGAACAAATATATGAAAAAGATTACAAAATTAGATTAAATCGTTTTTAAGATGTAATTATGGACAGTAGAATATTAGACCCCGTAAAAATCGAAGAAAATAAACTGAAATATCAAATTTTAAATTTTTAAATCCAAATATGATGAGTAGAAACATATGGTAAAAAATTATCTTTAAATCTGCAGTTGAGATATGAAATTATACTGTATCTAAAAATATTGCTAGATATATATATATATATATATATATTAATTGTTGAGGGTATTATCACATTAAAAGAAAATGGGAGCACGTGCAGCAGGTATATATATATGTTATTAAACATATTTTTTAAAAAAATAAAATAAAAATAAACAATTCTTCTATTAATTAAGATATATGAAAATTTACTGACATTTATGTTAAATTATATTTTTAATCCTTATGCTTTATTAATCCTTTCAATTTAATCTTTATATTTTTAAATATTTATTATAGTTCTGCTCAATTGAAAAAAGAAAAAAAAAAACTATTAAATATCCATAACAGTAAAGTTAGTATTGTTGACTAACCTGATGTTTGTACTACCAACTTCGAAGTACCTTACCTATTGTCAATAAATAAATAAATAAACTAATATTGAATAATTGGTTAACTCAAAATTATACCAAACATCAAAATCTTTTTTGAGTAAAATTTTAAATTCTATCTGTAATTTGTATTTATTTAATGGTTAAAATATCATTTTGTTCTCTGCAATACTTTGAAGATCGTTCAATTTTAGTCATTGTACTTTAAATTTTCAATTTTAGTTCATATAATTTCAATAAATCTTAAATTTAGTCTCCATTGCTAGTATATTGATGATTTTTTAAAAAAAAAATTGTTATCTATCAGTATTTTTACTATAAATTTTTAAAACATAAGTACATATCGTAAGTTCCTACCTGAAAAATATCAATATATTATTTAACAAATTTTGGTAAAAATTAATTTGGAGGGATTAAATTTAAGATTTTTTACAAATATAGAGACTAAAATTAGACTATTAAAAGTATAAAGATTAAAATTGAACAAACGAAAGTATGGAGACCAAAATGGTAACGTTCTAATCAATTTTAACAGACGATTTTTTTCACAAACCACGAGGTTGATAGTATGAACATTATGTCAGAGCTACGTTCTTGTTGGCTTAATAGACGATTTGTTAGTAATTTTGTTGTTATATTAACTCAATTTTATTTAAAATAAACTCGAAATCACCTAAAATACTATTATTATTAAACTCCAAAAAGTCTACCAAATAGCAAGAAAAATTATCATAAAAGGAGAAAAATAGAGAAACAATTAGAAGAAAAACTACTAAAATGAGTAATAAAAAACAGTTACTATCTATTTGATTGGAGTGAAATGAATGCATTAACTGTTTTAAAACAAAATTTTAATCGAAGAATGTAAATGGATTCATTCACGAAATGTGTATAATCAGCTAGCTGTTATATGCAACATTACAGATGTATGTTGTTGTAATGTAATAACTGTACTAAATATTTCTCTGAGCTTATGGCACACGAGGATGACAATAAATATAATAATGCAAAATTTCAGGTCAAAGCCTATAAATCTACCTTCCTAACACTCAATTATTATCATTTTTCACAACGCTAAAATTAAGATGTTTTAAATAATTCTATACTAATGTCCAACAATTTTATCAACACATTCAATATGAATAATAATGTGAAATCAACTATTGTTTTCACATTGTTTTACGTTAAAGGAATTAACATTCGCTCAGCTGCACATGATTTTTGTTTTTTTTAATAGTTAGTTGTACTTGATATTAAAAACTAAATCAAAGGTATTGTCCCTATATATTTTTTCTAACTTTATTGTGTTTTTTTAGTCTCTCATATTAAATCATACTTTTTTTTTTTCTTTTTTCTTTTTCTTCTTCTTTTTTTTTTTTTTTTTTTTTTTTTTTTTTTTGAGATTTGATAGAGATAAATATATCAAATTACTAAGGTTTCATTTGTTAACGTTTTTAAAATTTATACTTTTTTTCTCCTAGGTTCTGGCAAGTGACAATGATTTTTACATTTATTAAATAAATATTGAAATTCTTAGTGAAATGCCAAAAACAAAACATGATTTAATTATTAAAAAAAACATGATTGGAAAAATTATTTTTTCATTATTTTTATTTTCTAAACTTATTTTAGTTTTTGAAAATATTGTTAAGAAGTAGATTAACAAAAATAAATGAAAATTATTATTTATAAGCCTATTTTAATAAAATCAAATTGTTATCAAATAGGTCAAACAATTTTCAAATAGTTTGGTCAAATCTCACTATTTCTTTGTCACAATCTTATTGAGTGTGGTTAAAAAAATTGGAAAAAAAAATGGAACACATTTTCAAGTTTTTAAGCAAGAAACGTACAATCCAACCCAACTACTCTCTAGCAGTCTTATTATAAATGAGGAGGAGAATGTTATCTGAAAAAACATCTTTTCAAATCAAAAACACCCAAAAAAGAATGCCAAAACTGCTGTAATATGAGCCGCTTACCACTTGAATAAAAAATATGTTTTGGATATATTTTCTATTTAAGTGGTAACGAGTTGGTATTTTTTATTTGACAACCATCTTATTTGTTATATTAAAAGGAAATATTTAAAATTAAATCATGAATTATTCTCAAATAATGAGAACATGTTTAATATTGATAAAAAAAACATATAACTATTTTAAGAATTATGTATACATTTTTCAATAAACTCGTGTGGCTATATACACTGATTGCTTTTGTCATAGATTGTATGTTCGAATTCTTTCCTAACTAAATTTTGAAATGAGATAAAAATGTCAACAAAATGTTGATAACTATAAATATAATTCAAATTTTACATTTTAACCTGTTATTATTTAGATCATCTTTACATATTAGTATATTTTATTACTTATTTTTTTTTATAATTTAAGAATTGTTTTACAATAGAATGAAAATTTCAATTCACTGTTTAGGTCAATATCAAACTTATAAAAATATAGAAATATCAAGATGTCAACAAAAATTTAATACTCAAACATTTGAAATATATTGATTAAAAAATTAAAACAAAATTAGATTTTTAAAAAAAATAATAAAACAAAATTTGCCTCATAGTAAAATTAAATAAAATTTAATTCGTCTGCTTAGAAATTTACCGTATTCCAAATTTCCAATTGATGGTGCACCCCTCAGAAGAAGGGGTACCCGAACCACGTTCACGTTGGGCCTATAGCATCATTATGGTGGGCTTGATCAAGTGTGCAGAAGCGTATCGTACGCCTTATTTTGGTCCCCTAATCCAACGACCCAAACTGAATAATTGACTTTGATTGTCCAAAAATTTTGCGCCATCAATACTAATAATAGTTTGGTGTGGTGTGGTCCACATTAAGCTGCCAAATCTGCTCAAAATTAATAATTCCCACACTTCTTCTTCTGTCAAATTTGCTTCCTACAAACTTGACACTTCTATATATAAAAAAATATTAATAATAATAAACCTAATTTCTTTATTTATATACTTTTCATTCAAATGATAATTTTTTAAAAATAATTTTACCCACCCATCAAATCACTATAATGAGAAAGAATATAGAAAAAGTTGAACCACGAAAAGAAATATTTTATGCATATTTTGATTGTTGGTTTTTTTTACTTTTTTTTTCTCTGTGGGTGGGTGTGTCTATTCATTAAAATTAAAACACCTATCAAATCATAATGAAGCGGTGTAGTCCAATGGAATTCTATTGATGAATCAATTATAATGAGCCTAAATCATGAATATAATTAGATTATTTTTTTATCGCGTTTAACTTCGTATTATGAATTTTGTCACATTTATTGTTATTGTTACTATTACTTATGAGGGTCAAAAAGCAGATCAGATGTAGCATGAGTTCTATAAACTTTATTAAAGGTGCGTGCGTTAGCTGTCTGGTTGTCTGATACGTAGCCTTCATTCTACTACGCTACGCAAAGGTTACGAAGTCACTTAGCTCGACGTTAGGAGAGTCAAGTCAAGGGACAGAAGAGAATTCCCAACATGGGAGAGGTGAGGTTTGGCATGATATTGATTATCTAAAAATGACACGGTAATGGTAACAAAAGTCAAATAGTAACGGTAATGATAACGATAATAGGTTAAGTGTCAAAATTCATAATTTTTCCTCTGGGGCAGTAACATAATAGTAATGATAATTTTTAGACGCAAATGGATTGAGCACGCTCCGTTTGCCAGTCAGTTTGCGTTTTTTTATTACAAATTTGGAAGTGAGCCCCATGTGTCAGCTCGAATGTAAAACACGAGTCAACAACATCAAAAGTAATCAAATGAGACCCACTTTGCGCATTACCATTGCTTTATTACCTTTTTACTAGGGTAAACGTGACCTTAATGTTATATATGTATTGAAGTTCCATAAATTGGCTATGAGCTAGAATAAATATTCGGTGAAAAAAACAATAATAATAACTAATTGAAATTGTTGTTATTCTTAAAGTTCAAAGACTTCAAATAGACATTAGAACTTATGAATAACCAAAATAATTATTTCTAGAATTTTTCAAAGCTTCGAAGGATACTTTTAGAGTTCAAAGATGAAAATAAAGTAAATGTAAAATTTCAAAAATTAAAAGAACAAAATTATTTTTAAAAAAATCAGAAAACTATTAAACTTAAACGAAATTGTTGAATTAAACCTTTAAGAATGGCAAAGTGAAGAAATTGCTCATTAAGTATAGAAATTGTTCTAATGAAACCAAACCAAAATTGTTTGCATCATTCTGTTTGTTAAATTGTTACGACGTTTCAACTTTGATTTAAAAGCCAAAGTTAAGATTGCATGTGAAGCATGGCAACATGGTATAATGAATTGCTTTTTCTTTTATAACATTGTACAAAAAAGAAACCATGATGAAGATTAAATTATGGGAAAAATTATTTAATTCCTGAAATAGGAGGAATAGATTATGATTTAGGGTATTTGACCATGAATGTATAACTATAAGAAGAAGGAAAAAAAAGTAATAGGGTTAGTTTGCAAAAGTATTATTAAAATAAGAGGTAGCTTAAATTTAGAGGGAAAATAAAAAGGAAAAGAAACATTTTCCATTATTTATAGGGTATAGGGAAAAGAGGCTGAGTATTATGAGTATTAATTGGGTAGGTTTTGAATTATTGAGTTTGTAAATGTATAATAGGATACAAATATATGGATTTGGTTTGGACTTTGGATAGTGGTTGGTTGCATTCTTATTTCTAAGTTTTTGTCACAAATGATTGCCAAGGGATTCAATTTAAACATCCACGTGTTGCATTTTTAAATTTTTTTATAGGAGGTGGATAATAATTTGAATTTGAATTTGAATTTGTTTTAACTTATATGTATATCTTGTCTAAGACGATGATGCTACGTATGGTAACTAATTATTTGGTCGGTAAGTTTGTTGATGGGTTAGTTTGGACCATACTTTAGCATGTGGTACGGAGAAATTAGCTTAAAAACTTGGTCTTTTTAGGGAGTAGAGTATTATTTTTTTATCCATTTTACTCTGGTTGGCAAGTAGATATGGTTAGGGACATTTCTAAAAATAGAAAAATAATCAAAATTATTTACACAAAATAACAAAATTTAATTTTCTTTGATAGAGACTAATAGCAGACTGATTATCAGTGTCTATCAATGATAGGAACTGATAGAAGTCTATCATTGATATTTTGTGCTAGACATTGATAGAAGTCTAGCAGTGTCTATCAATGTTTTTTTATTATTTCTGTAAATAATTTGACATTTTTTCTATATGTAAAAATTTTACATATCGTAATATAAAAAAAATAATTAGATATGTTTGAGAGTGATTTTAAAATAAATTACTTTTGACATGCCTAAAATCACTTTTCTTTTAAATTTTTTATATTCACGATGATGAAAAATTGATATTAAAAATATCTAAAATCGATTAAAGTGATTTCCTGTCGATCACTTGAAAGGTGATTTAAAATGATTTTTGTTAGAGGATTGTGAGTAGTTTTCTTTCACTATTATTTCTTATTAAAAAAATTCTCCTCTAGTTTTACACTACTTTGTCTTAAATTTTTTAGGAATTTTTTTATTTTCTTTTTAAAACTTTTTTTATTTTTTGCTTTTTATTTCTGTTTCCCTCTAATTTTTTACTTCCTCCTTTTTTTCTCTGGAAGGTTTTTATAATGTTTACATTTTAATTTAATTTTTAAAATATCAATTTTCTCTCTCCAATAGTTTTTATACTCTCTAATTTTTCTCCTCTCCCTTTGTTAAAAAAAAAAAAAAAATCCTCTTTTAACCTCGTAAAAAATAACTCCCTTTAAATTTCACCACTAACAACTAACATATTTTAAGAAAACTCATTAAAATAGTTTTTCTCAATCATTCTCCACTAAGATTGACCATCGAGATTCAAATAGTTTTTTTCTTCGTACTTCCAAACTATCATTTTTTGGATTTTGTCGGTGGATTCTTGACCTGAAGTCCAAGACGAAGACTAGGATTGTATATCTTTTCTAAATCTTGCTTAACCTTTTCCAAAATTTAAATTGCAAAAATCACACTATATGATCACCCGAGATCCATTTTGGAAAATTTATTTAGATAATTAATAAATCCATTTGGAAATTCAAACAATTTTCCCATTTTTCTCTTAGTTTTTTTTACCTCTTTCTCTAACTTTGCTCTTGATTTTTTTTTTTTTTTTTTACACTTTAGTTTCTCTCTCTATCTCTCTCTTCAAAGGAAAATTCATAAAACTCACTCAAAGGGGCAAAGAAAACAGAGATTCACCAAGAATTACATCCAAAATCCAACCAGTAAAGTTTGAAATCCAACAACACCCAACATCTTTTGAAATGAAAGAATAAAAAAAAAAAATCACAAACAAAATCAAAACAAGCTACACAATGAGCAACCCTGTTATACACACAGGGACAATACAATAAGGACAAAACCTAATCCATTCGCTAAAGTTCGAATATCGACAACTAAATCATTTACTTTAGTAAAATCTACAAAGCACTTGTTAATCAAGTTGACCACCTCCCTAACATCATATTCAACCGAGTAAGGGATAACTCGGGAGAGAAATCTAACTCTTAAATGATTGCTTGAGCTTTTAGTAATTTGATGGCCAATTGTGATGAAACTTTCCTAAAGCCCACTCCTTTAGGTAAGCTGGAAGGGTCATGCACCATCCAACCCATGC
Organism: Benincasa hispida; assembly: GCF_009727055.1. Taxonomy (NCBI): domain Eukaryota; kingdom Viridiplantae; phylum Streptophyta; class Magnoliopsida; order Cucurbitales; family Cucurbitaceae; genus Benincasa; species Benincasa hispida. The sequence goes on along the minus strand of NC_052349.1, from coordinate 84,907,093 downwards.
CACCACAACATTTTACTTTTTTTGTCATTCTTTCCAAATTTGTTACATTATATAATTTTGTTTTTCTACCCTCAAATCTTTGTGGTCTTGTTAAATTTCTCTTCTGCCTCTAACATTTTCTTTTTAAAATTTTCCTTCTTATACTTTTATTTATCTCCGTACAATTTTCTTTACCTCTAATCTTTTTCCCATCTCAAATGTAATATTTTTTAAATATTATTTGGCAACCATTTTATTTTTTATTTTTGAAAATTAAATCTATTTCTTCTCTCTTTTCTTACAATGATTTAATATTTTTAAAACCAAAAGTGAATTCTTAATCAAATTCCATAATACCAAAAAAAAAGTTTTTAAAAACTATATTTTTATGTTTTCAAAATGGCTTAGTTTTTTAAAATATTTGTAAAAAGTATATAACAAAACAAAAAAAAATTAGAGGTGGAATGATTGTTTATACGCTTAATTTGTTAGAACTAACAAAACCAATCAAGGTCGGAGTAATTTGATGATTCTAAAACTTCCTTTAAAAACAAACATTAATCATTTCAAAATATTTTTAATTGAATTTAAATCAGTTATACATGTATGAAATCAAATATTAATATAATTTATCACACTTTTACCAAATTAAATATAATGAAATAATTTAGCTCAAAACAGTTATTTTGAAAGTCAATCCGAGACATGCTCTTAAGTCATTCAAAATCACTTCTAATTTTGATGGTACAAAATCACTTTTAGAAGTGTACCAAACATTGACATTGTTTGTTCCCCTAGCTTAAAGTTGTGGAGTGGGTTATTGTAGTCAACTTCATGTGTTGGGCTCTAAATATAATAGTGGTGTTTACAATTATTTATAACTTACAAATAACTATAATAATACCCTCTAAAATCTCTATTTATTATCATATTTACTACTTTCTACTCATCATCTCTCTTTGTTACCGTGTTTACTATTTCCTATCGAAACTAAAATAGTATGCATCTCACTATTATAACCCATTCAAATGAATGCTCCAAACATCCTCTAAAAAAATGTATGAAAATCAATCTAAACAAATCATTGGTTAATAAATCCATTTATTTATGGATTTTTAGATTTGGTAGATTCCAACTTAATTTTCAAAAACTTTTTGCATCTCGGATTTACTTTGCGACTTAAATAGTTATGTGGAAATTTTTACTTCTTTAGCGTTTGGTATGTTGGGAATTTGTGGGAAAAAAAAGAGGTACAACGGAAACACAGATATTAATAAATATAATATTAAAATAAATATATAAACAAATAAAATAAAATAATGATGAATAAATAAAATATTAGAAAATAGGAAATTTCTTAAAAAATCTTCACTTTCTCCAAAATTGGTGGAATTTCAACCAATGTATATATATCACTCTAAATTCCACAAATGACCACTTATTTATAAGAAATTTTGGCAAGTAGGAAGTGGCACACTTTGACGCTATGCATAGGTGGTTGAATGACACATAGCCAACATATGTGATAATGAGAAAATAACACTTGGCATTAGACACTAAGCATGGCACTAATGGACATCTACTATTATTAATAACATTTATAATACTCCCCCTTATGTGCCCATTATATATATGAAATATGTCTTATTAAAACCTTACTAGGAAAAAACCACATGGAAAAAAAATCCTAGTGAAGGAAAAAAATACATATTTCATATAATTTATACTTTCAAAAGAATATATTTGTTCTCCCTCATGAAAACATCACTTAAGATCTTTGAGTCGTCGCATTCCAACGTTGTGTACCAATTTTTCAAAGGTTATGATAGATAATGCTTTTGTAAATAAGTCTGTCAGATTATCTTTCGAACAAATTTTTTGTACAATGATGTCGCCATTTTCTTCAAGATCATTAGTATAGAATAATTTCGGTGAAATATGTTTTGTTCTATCTCCTTTAATATATCATCCTTTGATTTGTGATATGCATGTTGTGTTATCTTCGTATAATATTGTTGGAAGACTTTTACTAGAAGATAAAAACACATGTTTCACGAATGTACTGAGTCGTTGATTTTAGCCATACACATTCTCAACTAGCCTTGTCAAATGCAAGAATTTCAGCATGATTTGAGGAAGTGGTTGTTATGGTCTGTTTCACTACCGCCACGATATAGCAGTTGCTCCATATGTAAATAGATAACCTGTTTGAGATCTAGTTTTGTGTGGATCAGATAAATATCCAGAATATACAAAACCAACTAGATCAAAATTTGATTTATTTAAATAAAACAAACTCATATCGATCGTTCCTCAGAGATAACAGAGTATATGTTTAACTCCGCTCCAATGTCTTTTGGAGGAGAAAAACTACATCTTGCTATAAATTTATAGAAAATGCAATATCTGATCTTGTATTATTAGCAAGATACATAAGTGCATCAATTGCACTAAGATATGCTACTTTAGAACCGAGAAGTTCTTCATTATCATCTCGATGTCAAAATATATCTTTCTTCACATTTAGTGAACGAACTTTCATTGGAATGTTCAATGGATGTGCTTTGTCCATATAAATCTTTTCAAAACTTTTCCTGTATAAGATGACTGATGAATAAGTATCTCATCTGCTAAATGCTCAATTTGCAAACCAAGGTAAAATGATGTCTTTCCGAGATCTTTCATCTCAAATTCTTTCTTAAGATATTTTATTGTCTTTGAAAACTCTTCAAGAGTTCCAATATATTTAAATCATCAATATATACAATTATAATAGCAAATCCTGACTGTGATCTCTTTATAAAAATACACGGATATATTAGATTATTTTGATATCCTTCTTTCAATAAATATCCACTCAAGCGATTGTACCACATTTGTCCTGATTGTTTCAATCCATATGGCAATCTGTCCTGATTGTTTCAATCCATATGGCAATCTGTCCTGATTGTTTCAATCCATATGGCAATCTCTGTACTTTATGGAATACAATTCTCGAAAATTTGATTTATATGTTTCAGGTACCTTGTCATTCTGGGATTCTAATATAAATATCATTGTCAAGAGATCCATATAAATATGCTGTGACTACATCCATAAGATGCATATTTAGACTTTTATACACAGTCAAGCCAACTAAATATCTTAATATAATTACATCCACCATTGGAGAATACGTCTCCTCAAAATCAATACTAGGTCTTTGTGAAAAAACCTTCTGTAACTAGTATTGCTTTATATCTTATGACCTCATTATTTTCATTTCTTTTCCTCACAAATACCCATTTGTATCCCATAGATTTAACACCTTCAGTGTTTGGACTACAAGTCCAAAAAACCTGACGTTTTGAAAGTAAGTTTAATTCTGCCTCGATTGCTTCTTTCCACTGAAGCTAATCTTTTCTATGTCGACATTCTTCAACAGATTTTAGTTCAAGATCTTCATTTTCAGATATTCAAGAGCAACATTATACACAAAAATGTTGTCAATAATTACGTTAGTTTGATTCCATGTTTTTCCTGTCATGACATAGTTTATTGAAATCTCATTATTATCTTTAGGTATTTCACCTTCCTCACTAGTCATGTCGAGGATTTCTTTATGGGTATTTACATCTTAAACCAAGTCTTTTTCACTATTAATTATTTTTCGTTTTCGAAGATTTTTATCTTTGAAACCCACTAGTCTTCCATGCTTCTGACGTGTTTCAAACTCATTAGTGACAACTTGTTGTGTTGGAATATCAATTTTTTATGGAACATTTGTAGCTGGTATATGTGACTTAGTTATTTTCTTTGCATCTGGTAATTGATTTGTTATATTTTGCAAATGGATTATTTTCTGAACCTTCATATTGATCTGTACGGGGATCTAAATGAGATAATAATGATGCATTTCATGTAATTTCTTTTTCCAACTTCTTAATTCCCCCTCTAATGTTGGAAAATTTGTCTCACTAAAATGACAATTAGCAAATCGTGCAGTAAATACATTACCCGTCAAGGGTTCAAGGTATTTAATAATTGATGGGGAATCATATCCAACATATATTCCTATTCTCCTTTGAGGACCCATCTAAGTGCTTTGTGGTAGAGCAATTGCAACATATACTGCACATCCAAAAATTCTCGGATGGGAAATATTTGGCTCATGACCATAAACTAATTGTAATAGTTAGTATAAGCTACTAGCCTAATACATACAAATGAAGGAAGTTTAGCTCTCATAAGTAATGGTTTTGCAATTAATTGCAAATGTTTTATAAATGATTTTGCTAAACTATTTTGTATATGATCATGAGTTACATGATGTTCAACACTTATCCCAATTGACATACAATAATTATCAGAAGTCTGGGATGTAAATTTACCAATATTGTCAAGACGAATGATCTTAATTATATAATCAGGAAATTTTGCTCTTAATCTAAATATTTGAATAAGTAATTTTGCAAATGCAAGATTTTGACTTGATAATAAGCACACGTGTGACCATCTGCTAGATGCATCTATTAATACCATAAAATATCTAAATGGTCCATTTGGTGGGTTAAAAGATCCACATACATCACTATGAATTCGTTCTAAAAATGCAGGTGATTCAATCCCCACTTTAGCTGGTGATGGTTTAATTATCAATTTTTCTTGAGAGCAAGCATCACACGATAATTCATTAGATTGAAGAATCTTCTGGCTCTTCAATGGGTGTCCATTTGAATTCTCAATAATTTTTCTCATCATTATAGATCTTGGATGACCCAATCGGTCATGCCAAATTGTAAATATGTATGGATTCATGAACTTCAGATTCATTGTTGCATATGTTTCAATTACTTGTATATGAGTATAATACAACTCAGAAAATAAAACAGGCAACTCTTCCAATATACATTTTTCATTTGAGACAGTGGATATGATATATAGATATTCCACATTATTCTTACTGTCAGTCTCAATATAATTACCACTGTAACGTATATCTTTAAAACCAAGTAGATTTCTCTTTGATTGACTAGAGAACAATGCATTATCAATTGTAATTTTTGTTCCTCTAGGCAAAATAATATCTTCTTTTCCAAATCCTTCAATCAGGTTTGTAGAACCTGATATTGTATTGATTTTTGCTTCCAGCATTGTCAGTTTGGAAAAATATTTTTTACTTGTAAGTATAGCATGTGTATTTGCACTGTCTGCCAGATACAGATCTTCTTTACTCATATTTTAGTCACCCAATACATAAAAATGATCCAGGTTCTTCATTAAAAGAAAATAATTACAATAAGACAAACAACATTTGGAATATATAAAGGTCTATTGAGAGAAAAAAAAAACATAGAGATGAAAAAGAAAAAAAAAACAACATTAAATCTAGATATTTTCAAAGTCAAAGAAACGCTTGATGTTCTATCAACTCTGCCGATTTTCTCTTTAGGAGATCCAAAGAAATCCGCCACATTCAAATTTTTCATATGGGATAGGTCAAATATGTCATTATCCTGGTATGCAAAATTTGCTTCCACATTTTTCTCTTTTTCCTTCAAGGAGGCTTGATAGAGATCAATTAAGTGTTTTGACATACGACTGGTATGTGACCAATGCCCAATCATTTCAGGTTGGGCTGGGTTGGAAGAATTTTGTGGACCAACCAAAAATTCGAGTTGGCTAATAATGAACCATATTAGTTTATTTTTGGAGAGAAAACCCAACCCAACCCAACCCAAAATTTTCGGGTTGGGTCGGGTTGGGTCATCAGTTTTTTTTTTTTTTTTTTAATTTTCAGGGTCATTGGTGCGAGGGAGGTTTCTTTGTTCTTTTTTTAATATATATGTGTGTGTGCGCGCGCGCGCATGCACCGAAGGCAGACAGAGTCACGAAGGGTTTTATCATTTTATTTGTTTTTTTCAAGTAATATGTGTGTGGGTCGGGTCGGGTCGGGTCGACCCGAAACACGACCTGAAAATAGCATTTTTTATAACTTTTAACCCAACCCAACCAAAAAAAAAATCTAACCCAACCCAACCCTTACGGTTTGGGTTGGATAGTCCGGGTTTTTTTTAACACCCCTACCAAGTGTATTTCGACATTGACAAATAATTATTACCATTAATATCAAAGGTTACAAATTCTAATTTTGTAATATTTTTCATAGTAACACTATTACAAGATATTATATTTATATTATAAATTCAATATATATCAAATATATAAAACAACATTTAACTTATTAAATATAACAAAAAGGAAAAAACCGACATACCTTTAGGACCTACCTTTAGCGGGGGAAACGACAGGAGCTCGTGTTGATAACGTGTTGTGAATTTGCAGGAAAAAACGAGGCACAACGGGAACACTGATATTAATAAATATAATATTAAAATAAATATATAAACAAATAAAATAAAATAATGATAAATAAATAAAATAATAGAAAATAGGAAATTTCTTAAAAAATCTACACTTTCTCCAAAATTGGTAGAGTTTCAACCAATGTATATATATCACTATAAAATCCACAAATGACCACTTATTTATAGGGAATTTTGGTAAGTAGGAAGTGACACAATTTGACACTATGTATAGGTGGTTGAATGACGGCCAACACATGTGATGATGAGAAAATGACACTTGGCATTGGATACTAAGTATGACACTAATGGACATCTATTATTATTATATAATGTTTATAATATGGTAAAGTTAGTTATCAATTTTCTTTTTCCGAGTACTGTTAGCAATTTCGTTGGTTTCTAAAATTTAGGTTGATCAATGAGATTGACTTTCTAAGAAAAACCATATTAAATTTTTTATGGGAAATTTTCAAATATGAGAAAAATGTAAAATCAGCATCTATCAATGATAGACTTCTATCCGTTTTTATCATTGATAGACACGATTAGATTTCTACCAATCTCTATCAATGATACACTTCTATTAGTTTCTATCACTGATAGATATTGATAGATTTTTTAGAAACTGGTGGACTGGAAGATGATTAAATTTTATTATTCTGTATAAATAGATTATCTTATATTTCTATTTCCTATTTTATAATATTTTTTCAGAAAATTATAACCACACGCTTATTTATTTATTTATTTTACAACTGTATAATCTAAAACAATCCCAAACTATGAATTGTTTCTTTTCAGAAAAAAAAAAAAAAAAGAAAAAAGAAAAAGAAAATCCCAAACTGTGCTCTCATTTCTTTATTCAAAATATGTCACTTTCATTTATCTTATGTTATTTATAATATAAATCATCCCTACAAATGTAGTAAGTTAGTCGATTGATTATAAGTTTAAAAAAAAAAAAAAAACTGTTGAAAAAGTGGATTTGAGAATTGCGAGACCATTGCAAAAATAACAATCATGGACAAACTTTGTAAATATAACATAATACAAAAGAAATCGTAGATATAACATAATACAAAAGAATTTATAGATATGAAAAAAATTTAGATTCTGTTTTTTAAGTCTATCAGTGATAGACCATATTACTAGTAAGAGACTATCAGTAATAGACCATGTCGTTGGTATAATTCTATCCGCGATTGATAGATTTTGTTATATTTGCAATTTTTAAAAAATGTTGCTATACACCTAATTATTATCCTTAAAATGTTACCAAATGTAATTACCCTTGAATCTAGAAGATATCGTAAATTTTACAATCATTTAAAAAAACATAAAAAATACTATAAATGACAAAATTGTTGAAAATATTTTCAAATATTTTCAAATACTAGCAAAATATTACAGCCTATTTGCTATTTGTATCTATCACGATATAGATATACATAGATAATAGTTTATCGTGATCTATTATAAATAAACGATATATTTATTAATATTTTAGTTTATTTTTTCACACTTGAAAATAAACCTAAAAAAGTGAAAAAAAAATAACCATTATTTACTTAGTGTCATTAAACTTTGATGGGAAATTGCGTTGGTGCTTGACTTTTGTTATTTACAAATTTATTTTATTACAGTGTTTTAACTTTTAAAATATCTATTTAAGTTTTTAAAATTTGAAAATGGTTCTATTTTAGTTCTCAAATTTTTTTTAAATGTCTATTCAGGCCTCTTACATTTTTCTTAAAAAAACTATTTTATTCTTATTTTTAATTTACATTTAACCAACAAATGCCGTAGCTTTGAATATATGTAATAGCATGTTAATAAAAATATGATTTTAATTCAAATAAGTTAGATACCATCCTAAGATAAGAAGAAATTAAAGTAGATAAGTAACAACAACAATGATTAAAGCTATTGTTTTTTAAGGGGGAAAAAAACTTAAAGAGTTGTAGTAGACCATTTAAAAATTTAGGATCAAAGTAGAACAAAAATGAATAGAAACAAAACAAATATTTGAAAATCTAGAAATTAAAATATAACAAATTTGATAGTTGAACATTTTATTACTTCTTGAATTGAATTATATTATTACTGAAAAAAATTAATTGTTGACACAGATAATAAATATTTGATAATGGATTCAAATAAAGATTCACCTTTTAAAAAGGGCACTGGCTTCCCTTCAAATCTGCCAATTTATAATAGCCACGAAATGATATTTCAATTCAAAATTTGAACCGGCAAAATCCTTCAAATAGAAATCCCATTATTAATAGCACAACCATTTTACCATCTTATTTTTTTTAAGTATTATTATTATTATCATCATCATTCACCCTTTTTTCCACAAATTTGTCTAAAGCCAAAGGTTATTTTTCGTACGGTTTCTTATTTTGCTTAAAAAGGCTTTTGATTTTTGTATTAAAAAAATTATTGGAATTTGATAGGATGCAATAAATTTAAAACCGTAGATTTCTTTTTTTGGTAAAGTATTGTAATTAAAGTATAGAGTGAGAAAATCGAATCTCTAACCTGAGGTTAATAGTATAAACACTATACTAATTGAACTATGCTCATGTTGACAAAACCGTTGATTTTTATTTCTTAGAGTTATCCTGCAAATAAAGAGTAGAATGTCAATATCGATATTGATATCTAGAACGATTATTACACATATATTGATAATATAATGATATAGATGAAGGTTTATATAAAGTGTAAATATTTTTAAATATTTATTATTTTTAAAAAAGACTCCAATATTATTATTATTATTATTCATATTCGTATTACATTATTAATTAATTCTTAATACCCATGTGTACATTTTCAATGTACAAATATATCAATGCACATTTTAATATATATATATATATATATATATATATATATATATGAATTACTAAATAAAATATTTTAAAAAAGAACTAAATGAATAAAATGGTAGGAGTAGGTTTGGGGTCAAAATGAAAGAAAAAGTACAATATAATATGATTTGGAGTCAAAAGGAAGAAACAGTACAATTATACTGAACTCTCTGTAGTCTTTACTGCTTTGACACTATTTCTTTCCCTATCTGATTAATTTCAATCAGAAAATCATTTCAATAATTCAAGCAACACCAACTGTTTTTAAATTAATACAGTTTCATTTTTTATGTTTCTATATTCGACATCAAAAGTAAATCGATATTTCTATTATATAATACAAAAATTCACAAAACATAATAATTAACTAATAAAATATCACTAAAGTAAATATAATATAAATAATATACATGTTAACTTGTTTAAAAAAACATAAAAGGCATATTTGCTATTTTAAATTGATCTTTTAAACATTCATCTTTAAAATTGTTCTAGAAATATTTATCGGAATCAAAATTTTATTAATATTTCCATTGAAATTTTCGTAAAATTAAGACTTCGACATTGTCATTGACATCAATATTTTCAACATCAAAGTAATGAATTATATAAAAGAGAAAGAGATATCAGCCTGAAATTAAAGATACAAACAAACACAACTCCAAAAGTTACCCCAAGGAAAATAATCTATCATTAAACTGCAGCCTACAAAATCACTTGAAGATGTGCTAACCATGGACTAGAAAATTTATGCTCTAAATAAATAGTAGATGACAACCATCATGCTATTTTTAAAATTTTTCGCCTTAATCGATTACCATTCCACATTAACACATCTCCCCAAATCACTAGTTAAAGGAAAGTAAAAAAATAAATGGCCTCGAGATTCAATTTCACCCTTGAAAAAAAAAAAAAAAACACGACCATGGGATAAATAATAGAAAAACACCAAGTTAAACTATCAACGATGGAATTTTTTGTTTTTTTTACTTTAAACTTTCAATCAAAACAAATTCATACTTTAACTTTGACCTATATTGTTATTCTCAAATAGAGTTGAATTTGAAACTTTGTGTATAATATATTCAAAGTACAAAATTATTAAACTTCAATGAATATTGACAAACAGTGTTGATTTTTTATTATTATTTTTTTTGCAAAATGTACTTTGATCACTAAGATTTGAGTTTAATGTCTATTTGGTTGAGGTTTTAAAAGAGACACTTTAGTTCTTAACGAATAGAAAATACTTCTAAATGGTCAGTGAATTAATATGACTATTAGTTGACTAAGAGAAAAGTGACTTGACATATTGAGTTCATAAAATGGGAAAAAGAGAAAAAGAAGGAATTTATGTGATAAAATTTAAAGACCTTATCTTTAGAAGTTTGGACAATGAGAGGTCGAACCTTTAACATCTAAAAAGAAAAGTCATATCAATTACATTGGGGGCAATTGGGGCAATGAATTGGTTATTATAATTGGGTTATAATACTCTGTATTTGGGAGATGTATTATTTTAGTTTGGGTTATAATAGTATGGGTTTGAGATGTAAAATTTTAGTTTGAGAAAAAAATAGTAAGCACTATAGCAAAAAATAAAAAAAAATGTAAAATAGTAAAAATGGTAGAAAATAGTAAAAACGGTAGCAGGGGTTTTGAAATAATATTTACTATAGCTAATTGGAGAACATAAATATTTTATGATAACACTAAGGTAAACTCACTTTTGGTAACTTAGGATATGTTTGGGGCGAAGATTATCCTAAGACTATGATAACTACCTCTTAGTAAATACTATTTTTATATTTCACAATTATCTATAGTCAACACTATTTCAAAATTCTCATTTGTTACAGTATTTACTATAGCTAATTGGAGAATATAAATATTTTACTATTTTACTATTTTACATTTTTTATTCATTGCTATAGTATTTATTATTTCATTCTTAAACTAAAATAATTTATACCTCAAACACATATTATTATAATCAAAATTAAAATAACCTATACCCCAAATACATATTATTATAATCCAATTATAATAACTAGATTATAATAAACAACTCTGTGCTCCAAACGGCGTCTTAGAGTAAAATTTAAATTTAGAGTTAATTGATTTATTTATTTAAATAATAATTGAGAGTTGTTATTATTACTATTATTATTGAAAATTATAATTGAGAGTTTAAAACTTAAAATAAAAATATCCACACACAACGAAACAGCAAAAGAAATCACGGGATTGGCAGTTTATAGCTTTTCTATTCAATGAGTACATATTGCTCCTGAAAGTGAGAGAATTTCAGAGAACTTCCATGAAACCTTCTTCTTCTTCTTCTTCACCTTTTCTCTTTCTCTCTTGTTTCTGAATGGTGGGGTCTCGCTGCCCCTTCTTGAAAGTTGAACCGATTTGATCTGTGAACAAAGTGTTCAGACTTTTTTTTTAAATTTCAGCAACTGAGTAAGTTTTTGTTTCTAACATTACCCTCTCCCTCTCTCTCTTCTGCTTCCCTTCATTCACAATTTTTAACTACAATTCCTTTCTTTTTGTCTTCCTTCTATTCAAGTTTTGTTAATCCCTACCTTTTTCTTTTATCTTTCACGAGGATCTGTCAGATTATACCCTTTTAAAGGAAACCCATTTTCCTTCTTCTTTTTTAAGGTTTTTGTATTCAGTTTCTGTTCCTCACTCTTTGTTTCTTTCTCTCTTCTGGGTTTTCTTCTTTGTCTTTTCTTCTTCACCTTCATCTGGGTGTATGCGTTTCCATTTCTCTCTGCTTTTGGATTTTTTTATGTTCTTCTTCTCTGTTTTGAATTGTTAAAAACGCACATTGGATTTTGACTGTTTTGAATGTGAATTGGTTTTTTGTTTTTTTTTTTTTTTTTTGGTTAGTTATCTCTCTGTCTAGGTTTGTGTTAGGTTCCCCAATCGGGATCAGTTTCTCTCTCTAGGCTTTGTTTGTTGACATTCATTTGGGCCACTTGTGACTCTGTTTTTGGCTTCATACTCAGAATTACAGAGAGAGGAAAACCAGAAATGGGGAAAGCTACAAGGTGGCTGAGGGCCTTATTGGGAATGAAGAGAGAGAAGAGCGCCGATCAGAATTCATTTTTACCTGCCGGTGATAAAAAAGAGAAGAATCGATGGAGTTTCTCCAAATCTGGAAAGGAATTCACCGGAAATGTTCAGATGCTACCGCCACCGCCGCCGAGAAAAGCGGTGGCAGATGCCGATTGGCAGAGATCTTATCCTGCAGAGTCAGAGGAGGAGCGCAATGAGCATGCGATTGCAGTTGCTGCGGCGTCTGCAGCCGCTGCTGATGCCGCCGTGGCGGCAGCTCAAGCGGCGGTGGCCGTTGTTAGGCTTACGAACCAAACTAGAGGAGGTGCTCTGCTGAATGGAGGGAAAGAAATTATGGCTGCTCTTAAAATTCAAAACGTTTTCAGAGGATTTTTGGTAAATATGAATCATTTGAATACGTTACTGATTTTTGTAACCAATTAGTTAATTTGAAATTCGAAATTGCAGGCAAGGAAGGCGCTACGAGCATTAAGAGGATTAGTTAAATTACAAGCTTTAGTAAGAGGATTTCTCGTCCGGAAACGAGCCGCTGCAACATTACAGAGCATGCAAGCTTTAATCAGAGCACAAACCACCGTCCGATCACAACGAGCTCGTCGTCGTTCCAATAACAAAGAGAACAAATCCCAACCGGAGAAATACCCAGAGGATGACGTCAGATCCCTTTACTCCGACGAAACGGAAGACCCAAAAATCGTAGAAATGGACACACTGTTCAAAAGACCCAAATCAAGATCCCGTCTATTCAACAGCCTGGTATCGGAGCTGGGGGAGGAGCGGCCGTCGCCGTACTTATGGACAATGGCGTCGCCGGCGAGATATTTGGGAGGGGAGTGGTGCTTGGGAGGGGGAGAGGAATGTGGGAGGATGTCGACGCCGACGGCACAAAGCACGCCGCGGCGAGGGAGGTCCGGGTGGGGGGCGGTGGCGACGCCGGGGAGGAGCGTGTATGGGGNATCGTGGGTACGGGAATTATCCGAATTACATGGCGAGTACGAAATCGTCAAAGGCGAAATTAAGGTCTCGGAGTGCGCCGAAACAGAGGCCGGAGATATGGACGAAGAAAAGAGTGGCGTTGAATGAGATAATGGGAGCAAGGAATAGCATTAGCAGTGTTAGGATGCAGAGAAGCTGTAATGGGGTTGAAGGAGAAGAAGCATTTGATGAATTTTGAGATTTTCTTTCTTTCTTTCTTTCTTTTTTTTGAGTGTGAAACAGAGTCTTCTTGTAAATTCATCATTTCTCAATGGTAGTTCAATTTATTTTTAATCACAAGTTTAGCTGAAAACAAATATGATATTTGGTTTTTTATTTTGATAATTTTGAGCATGTTTTAATTTAGTTCTATAGTACTAAAATTTAGAATTTCACTCTTTTGATTTTATCATATAGATTTCTAACTTCCAATCGTATGACTTTCTTCGTAATATAGGGTCCAAAATCTATTATTTAATCCTAAGTTTATAAATAAAATTTCAAACTTAATTGTTTTCAAAGTTAAATTGACTTATACAAGTGAGCTTTGTATTCCAAAGCGAAATTATGTGGGAATATCGACCCTCTAAAAACATGTCATCTAAGACAATTTTACTAGAAGGATAGTCAAAAAATAAATGATGTCAAGACTCAATTCCTTCATGATACATAATACAGTCACTAGGGATATCAGAACAATGTCGTTGAACATATAAGACTCTCCCGTTGTGCCTAAAATGGAAAGACTCACATTAAACAATTTTCAAAAAAAAGAAAAAGAAAGATTGATATTTTTTTATTATTATTTTGAGTTCTACTTTAGGAGTGTTAAAGTTCCTTAACCTTTTTTTTTTTTTTTTGTGGGTGCATGATACCTTCAATTTTGTTAAAAGAATTTCTAATCAAATTAGATATAAAATTGAAATTTGCGTCCAATTTTACCATAAATTTTCAATTCAATGTTTAACAATTTGTTAGTTTAAAAACGTTCAGCAAGTCAATGATATTATATATATAATTCAAAGTACTAGAACATAGTTAATACGAAAAGGAAGGAAAGTTAAGGTTAAGAAATGTATAAGATATATTTAATATTTATTTAGATACTTCAAAAGTTTATAGGACAATATTGTATTTTGTAAATTATTCTTTAATTTTGTTAAAGAAAATATTAGTTTGTGATTTTTTCTAATCAGTATTTGCCTTTTATATTATTTTTCTTCCCTGTAGTTTCATTTTCTGTAGTTTTCTTTATTGTATTTTTCGAATCTATTTATTCAGTAATTCAGTAAATATATTTCGAAGAAGTAAATTATTCAATAACAATATACAAAATTAATAAATTTAGTATAATTGTATAAATAGGATCTATATTTTTATTATTTTATTATTCAGATTTCAAAAAGATGGACTTCAATTGTTAAATAAGGTACATTTGATTCACAAGTTTGATAAGTTTAAATATTATAGTAGCTTAAAGTGTGGAAGTTTGAATTCTTGTATCTTGTCTCTAGATTTATGAATTATGATAGCTTTATAGAGTTCGTATTTAGGTTTGAAATTTATAATTAAGTTATAAAATATAATGTTTATTACCATTTCAAAACAAAAATTGTATATTACAAGATTTCTTTTTTTTTTTAATTATTATTTTTAAATTTTAGTTGAGAAAACTCATAAACTCAATCAATACCTATATCATTAAAATAAATAAATAAATAAAGTAGGACGTTCAAATCTTCACTCTAGCATAGTTAAACATAACTTAAAAGAAAATCATAAAATTAACAATTTGTAATTCAAAATAATAAAAAAAAAACTTATAATTACGTTAATTTATATCGACTTTCATAATGATAATTTGTATATTATACTTTCTTTTCCTCCTATCTAAAATTAGATAGGAAAACATGTTTTTAATTACTCAAAATGAATGTTTTATTTAATTTTGTATATTTAAATACAATTTTTCTATCATTGCGATTCGGTAACATTTTATTTTATTTATTTATTATTATTATTATCATTATTGTACAAGTCGGGGTCATTTGTAGTAGAAGAGAAAACGACTTTCCCACACTTTTATCTAAATAAATAAATAAACCCTCACACGCTCTACCTTTCCAACAGCCCTAATTCCATTATTGAATAATTATTTTTATATTTATTTCACACGTAAATACTTCATTATTTAAAGTTCGATAATAGTTTTGTTTTTATTCTTTTTTCTTTAATAAAAAAAGAACTAAAACAAGAAGGATTCTTTATTGCTTCTTACTTTAGAAAAAGTTCTTTAAATTGGATATAATTTAAATTTATTATTATTATTCATAGACATTTTCCCCTTCTTTTATGATTCACTTATGCATAAATAATACGTACGAAAAAGAAAAAGAAACGAAAGAGAAAATCCAAATTTTATCCTCAAATTTGTGGAGTTCTTTTTTTTTTTTTTAAAAAAAATATATTTTAAGAAAATAGTATCAATGTCTACTGCAAACATTTGGTTTCATAAAATTGTACTTTAGACTTGGAAAAGTACTATAAATGCAAAAAACTTTGTTAACTCAATAATTTTTTTTATAATATCTAAGCCTTACACAAAATTTAGTTCGATTAATGCACAAATTAATTATTTCAATAACGTTATTATAATTCATAAAATTTAACAAAAATATGGCTATGATGTCATTTTGTCTGAAATCTTATCAAGTTTTATTTTCTATTTCATTTAGAGAGTATGTTCTTAAACAATCCTTTAAACTAAAGCTTATCAAAGAAGAAAAATTGTAACACTTACTTGAATTTAAGGTACAATTTGAAATAGAATATTTGTAATGAAAATCGATACAAATTAGCAGTTAGCATAATTAGCGGTAAGAATTGCCTTTTTTTTTTTTTTCCTTTGAAAAATATGATATTCATGATTTCCTTACAGAATTCTGGCATATATTTTTGTAAAACAATATTGATTCCTAATTATTAAAATGCATATGGTTAAATAAGAAGTTTTGCCCTAATACACAATTTGAAAATAAAGGATCCAATAAGATAAGGTTTTATTTCATATTTTTAGATATATATTTGATTGCACATTAATAAATTGGATTCTAATTTAAACAATTGCTTAATATGTTTGATATTATATCTATAAATCATAAAAGATGTAGTTACCTACTAAACATTAGTTGAAAATAAACTATTATTACTTTATTTATGAACATGATTTATGTTAAAAAAAATAATTGTACAATGCTAATGTGAGTTTGATTTAGTGGTATTGGCATATGTTTCATCTCTATAGGTTGGAGGTTCAATCCCCAACTTCAGAATTGTTGTACTACAAAAGATTGGATAATTATTATTACATTACATAATATATTCTAATTAAAAAAATGAATTGAGTTTATAGATATAATGTATTTCTAGATATATTTATCTTCATTTAAAATTTAAAATTCAAAATTTGGATACAATAAAAATATAAAAATATTATTTTTAGAATTTAAATTCAATGAATCTGAAAACATTAAACAAGTGAAGCCCTTTAGTCATTGAATTTCATTAAACAAAACTTTGTTTGCGTTTATCTTCTCTTATGTCTTAAAGATCCCTATATATTTAATTTTGTTTTTTAGACAGACAGAAACATCAAAGGACCTAAACCGAATCCTCCTCATGAAGTATGATGAGAAGAATACAACAAGAAAAAAACTCTTTCCAAAAGTGAGAAAGACCTTGAGAAGAAGCTAAAACTGCAAAAGTATGAATAATTTTATTCGCCTTTCGAAGAACATGACAAAAATGCAATGCATCAATAATAATTCCCACAAAATTAATGTCTCTCACAAAAACTAGAATATCATATAAGGAGAAGCACAACTCATTAATAAGATCAATAGTCTCGATGGAATTGGATTCCGCAATAAGCAGGGGAATTGACCCTTTTCCAATTATGGTGAATCGCCAACAACCCCTCTAAGATGGCTTCAACTTCAAGCAAATTTATACTACCCCTCCTCGGAAAACATGCAATCACATGACAACGCAAATCCATTCTGATCATGAACAATCCAACCAAGCCCCCTTCTTCCCTCCTAAGTGGACCATGCTGCGAATCGAAATGTCAAGGGGACACCAAGGGCGAAGAGAAGAAAGCCCAACAGGGGGAGAAGGAGAAATCGAGGTGTTGAAGGATCCCTCCAACTCGCTAAATGCATCTCAATCACCCTACTGAAAGATTGGATATCAGAAACCTCATTCTCGAAAGCGATTCCAAAGACTACACATGGTGCAATCTCCTCTTTTGAACTCGAGCCCCTTCACCAGATCCCAATAATCCAATGACAACATCCAGCCCCTCCCAATACCAAAGAAAGTAATATGAGAGGGCATAAACAACTCCAAATAGATTGAGAGAACTTACACTCCCAGTTGATTTGCCAGTCACATAATTTTGTGTTTAATATTTCCACAACTTCAGTTTTATGTCTTAAGATCACTTCCTATTTAATTGAGCTATTTTCAAATAAAGGAAAATGAGCCAACTTATTTACAAATATAACAAAATGTCACTGTCTATTAGTGATAGACCGTGATAAGCAATAATATTTTCAACAATTTTATCATTTAAAATAATTATCCTATTTAATTTTGTGTTTAATACATTTGAGAATTCTATATAGAACATAAATTAGTAGAGGATCTATTTGATAAAAAATTTAAGTTTCATCCAACTTATTAAATAGCAATGGAAAGTTGAGAAACATATTAGAAAATTTTAAAAGTTGAGAGAATTATTATACAAAAATTTGAAAGCATTAAAAACTAAACTTATAATTTAGGTTATGTTTGATGACTATTTGATTTTTAAAAAATGTTTAGATGCTTTCTTACAATTTCTTAATTATAGATTTATCTTTCTATATGAATATTTGATTTTTTAGCCAAATTTGAAATTCCAAAAACAAGTGTTTAAAAACTATATTTTTTTTTTACTTTTCAAAATTTGGCTTTGATTTCAGAAACACATCTAAAATGTATACAAAACATAGGAACAAATAGGTGAAAGTAGTGTTTTCAGACTAAATAATACTTCTATCTATTGATTTCTTTGTTTTATTATCTATTTTTTAGGAGTGTTTTTAAAAACCATGTAAAGTTTTGAATTCTAAAAAAAAAATAGTTTTAAAAAACTTGTTGATACCGAAATTTGGTACCAAATGTGAATTTGTAATGTTAAGAAGGAATCGAACAATCACCCTTCACAAATAGAAAAAACCTTACACCGATATGTTGTTGGCCACCAATACTCTAACGATCAAGTTACTAATCATTAGAGAGAGCTAGAGAATTCAGAATATTTTCATTGTACCTCAAATGTCCTGGCCCTCTTGATTATATAGAAAAATGATTATGTACTAGTCACTTGACTAATTAATCTCTTCGATAATGAATTTGATCGTTACTATTTAAACTAATGTTACAAATAAGTTCGTTCATTGGCAGATCCAAGCACATGTAGTTAGCTTAATAGAAACATTTAAGCATAATTTGTATTATAGTAGACCATAGACACATCCTTTAGGATTGCTTCCATACTTTTTTTTTTTTTTTTTAACTTCCATGGCCGACCATATGGGTTTGTCTTCATAGTAATTACTGGTCTTTTGATCTATTTTGTATGTGATTTCTTTGTCCCTTATAGTTAGTCCTATGAATCGACCTCCACACTTAGTTTAATAATTCATTTTCTTGAAATGATCCAATGGATCATTCTCTTGAAATTAAATATTTAGTCATATATATATATATATTATCTATAATCAATTTTACTTTTTAGTTAAGAATTCAAATATTTAATTAGGAAAAATAAAAATCATCCTAAAACACAAATTTTAAATATAAAATTGAAATGATTAGCAACTAAACCTTAGATAAGGTAATATAAGGACTGGAGTGACCATCATAATAAGAGAGTAAAAAGAATAGAATGATTAATAGAGAAACAATGATTAGTAGAATTGTAGAAGTTTGATTTGGTTGAACGAGTTTGTCATTTTGTGTGGTTTTTTGGGGGAACTACGCGTGGTACCATCTGACGCATGTGATTTTAGCAGCTACAATCACGTGAGTTGAAAGAGGGGTAATTTGGTATTTTAGTACAAGTCATTATTTTGACCCATTCAAATTAGAATCATTACATTTGTAAAACAGAGATCACGAGCCTGTCACAATCTAACATTAGATTTATTTTCTTCTCCACCAAATCCATTCAGTCAAATAATACTAACCTTCCATTTAAGTGTAACCTTATATTTAAAAAATTCTTAATTTATATGCTTTCCAAAATGAAGAGCTAAACATTCTCTCCTAATTATTTGTTTTATATATAATAGTATAATACACTTATAGTTTGTCATTTACCATTTATTTTATTTTACGTTTTAAGTAATAAAACTTCAAAATTTTGGATAAATTTTGTAACTCTTTTCAGATAAACTTGGACTTTTTGAATTTAACTCAAAAGCATAGGAATATTAAATTGAAATGATGAAGGTGACATTTAATTAAAAATTTATTCTGAAAAACTGAATTTCGAATCAAACTCCAAGCAATATTTTTAATTCATCCTATAAAATCCAATAAAGTATATTTTAATAAACAATATATTATATAAAAGTGAAAAAATTGAGATAAAAATATAATAGGTTAATAATAAATGAAGAAATAAAAATTAATTACTATAAGTAAATTAACTTATTATAAATATCAATAGTGATTATATGTTCTATGAAAGATCAAATTAAAACTTAATATCAATGATAGTTGTTTGATTATAAAAAAATAATAAGTAATCAATTATTATTATTGAAAAATGAATTTTCGTATTAATTAAGTTTTACTAAATACTAGTTTATTAATTAAATCTCTTTGAGATATCATTAGTAAATTAATTAATAATTTATGTAATTGCATGATTACATATTTAATAAATTTTTATTATAAAAATAAGACAAGTAAATATTTTATTAGATTATTATTGATTTATTAAAATGAATATTTATATTAATTTGTTAAATAAATATTAATTAATTAAATAACTATGTACAAATTGAAATTATATACAAAATGAAAAACAAAAAAAGATAATGTCAATCGAAGAATAGGGGAAAAATAGAAAACCCACGGTTTTGAAAGGGAAAAGAAAACTTTTGTTTGTGGGAATGAGGATGTTTGAGAATACCTTATTCTTAGGCAAAATATTAAAAACTGTTAAACAAATATGAGTTTTGGTTGATTGCGTTGATTCTCATCTAGAAAAATCTCAAATAAAAAGATCTCGATAGGTATGTAAATACAACGTTAATGTATATAGATTTGTGAATTTTAAAAAACTTTGAATAGGTTAACCTATTTGACCCAAAATTAAAAGTTTAAAAACATATTAGATACTTTTTAAATTTTAAGAACCAAATAGATACAAATTGAAAAATCTAATGAACTCTTAAACATTTTTAAAATTAATGACGAAATAAACATATGTATCAAACAAATATTTCTCTAAAAGTGTAATTTTTACCGTAATTCTATTACCATTTTAACAATTTTAGGATTAAGTGCAAAAGTGGGTGATTCTAAATCTATTTGCAAAAAAAATAGGGATGTGGCCTCTACGTTAGGAGTCAAATTGGGAATAAGAGTCAAATCGGGGACTCTAGACGAGGTAGAGACGGAGAGCGGATCCTCGCCCCGACCCTGACCGGTCCCCTCAAAATTATAATTTATAACTATAATATTATATATACAATTATATATCTATTTATTAGCCAAACCTATATCTATTTTATCCAATATTTACTGGACCCACTTTTATTTTATATTTATTTGACCCAAAACTGAAGACATTGGTTGTTGTATAAGACATTTGAATTTATTTTACTTCAAACTTTTATCCGAACTTTATTTAATATGTAAACTTGTAGAATTTGACTCGTGGATTTGTGAATTTATAGAATTTGTCTTATGGTTTGTGAGATTGCGAATGTGTAGAATTTATAGAATTTGATTCAAAGATTTATGAGCTTGGAAATACGTAGAATTTATTTATCTTATTTCATGGATTTGTGTCTATTATATTTTGTTTATTTTTTATAACTCAAATATATATATGAGTTTTAAAAGAAAATCCTCGAGGGAATAATAATTTAAACGGAAATTAACAAGGGAATCCCCACGGAGAATTAGTCGGAAATCCTCGAGGGATTAATAGGGAAAATGAGGAATTAATCCCCACGGGACCGTTTCCCCAACAGGAAATCCCACCTGTCCTTCAAAATTCGAAGACTAAATATACATATCTTTGAAAATTCGAGGACTAAAAAAAGTTGTTAACCTATTAAAATTTATTGTCATTATTTTTGGCCAAACAAGCTCTATGTACGTTATTCAATTAGCTGCTGAGATGTGAATGTCGTCGACCTTAACTTCTTTGGTCATCATAACATATATATTTTAGTTCAACATAAGTTAGTGTGAATCAAACCTCAAAAATGGAGATGGAGAGGACAAAACAATTAGTTCCATTTTAAAAATTTGAAATGCACAATTGTTATTGTTGGAGGAGAAATTTCGGATCAACTACGGACCGCCTCGTCATTTGCTAAATTAATGACAGAATTCTGAAATCGTCAAATTTGTGATCAATTAAGAGTTGGTATGTGTCTCAAATTGAAATTGAGGACAAATTCTGTGTTTTCGTCGCAGACGTCGATGGAGTAAAATTAATTTCAATCAATTTGACGTTATAATTTGGGTGTTGACCTAGTTACGCCCAAATATGGGCTTAATGTGGGCCTAAAATGCCAAAATAGGCATAAGTTCAATTAATTAGGCCCAAAGACCAGAATTAAGTCCAATTAAATTAGACCTAAAGGCCAGGTGCATGGGTCAATCAAGGCCAGACCCAAGTCCATGAAGCCCATCAGGGAGCTCTATAAATAGGGAAGCTTTCCTCATTTGCATTATAGGAAATTCTCTACCATCAAAAGACTTCTTAAAGCTGCACTCGGTGTTTTTCTTCAACTCCCTTCAAGAATATTCAGTGCTTTTCTTCAACTCCACGAAACAAGAGATCAAGTACTAGAGATCGAACCACATCGCATCAAATCAACCTCAACATCAACCTTAACTCAAATTTAACTCCACGAAAAAAGTTTCTCCGGAAGTCTCGTGCGAACATTAATCATCGAAACAAGTTTCTCCGGAAGTCTCGTGCGAACATTAATCCTCCAAGAAGATCAACAAGTCTGAAGGCCGATCATCCAAGAAAATCAACGAGCCCAAAGCCGATCATCCAAGAAGATCAACAAGCCTAAAGGCCTCATCCAAGAAGATCAACAACAAGCCCAAATGTCTCATCCAAAAAGATCAACAACAAGCCCAAAGGCCTCATCCAAGAAGATCACACAAGCCAAAGGCCTCATGATCACACAAGCCAAATGCCTCATGATCACACAAGCCAAATGCCTCATCCAAGAAGATCAACACGCCCAAAGGCCTCATCTAAGAAGGCCAACAAGCCCAAAGGCCTCATCTAAGAAGGCCAACAAGCCCAAAGACCTCATCCAAGAAGATCAACCAGTCAAAGCCGATCGTCGTCCAAAGACTCTAGTTTATTTTTTAAAGAATTATGTATTAGAGATTGTACTCACTTTTTACAAAATTAATACAAATATAAAGTTCAAGTTCCAGTTCCATGAAATAAATTTCTTTTGAAATCTTGTATGAACAGTTATATTTTTAAAAATTTTCTTTTCATATTGATATTTCATTAACAAATTAATGGTTTATTTAACTAGGTAAATAATATATACAAAACACATTATAAATTTAATGTTTGAATTTTAAAATTTGTGTTCTAAACTTTAAAAATGGGCAAATAGGTCTTCAACTTTCATTTTGATGTTTGATAAATAATTTTAAAATTTTAAAAATTAATTAATATTTTAAATATAAAATTGGTTTTTCTAAATCTAATAGAACCCAACCCACAACTTCTAATTTTTTAAAAGTTGAACAACCAAATTTATAATTTTGAAAGTTAAAAAACCTAAATAGATACAAAATGTTTTTGATGTTGGGCTTGGGTCCAATTTTCTAGCTAAATGGGCCAAGGAGTTTCGAAGTTATCCAAGCCCAATTCTGGAGTTCCATGAACAGTTGAACAAACCGACAGTCTGGCACTTCCAACGTTCGAAAATCTTCAAATTTCAAGTGGCTATTTTTAAACAACAAAACGAAACTGACAGTCCAATCAAATCCCCGAAGGACTTATTTCCGCTCATTCTCTTCCTTTGCCTCAATATTTTCATCAAGAATTTCACTCGCTTCATCTTCAAATGGAGAATTCTGATCAAGTAATTTCATCATCAACTACAAGCAATCCCTCCCTGTTCTCCAAATCCGGTGAGTCTCTTGCCCTTATTTCTAAGAAAACCACCGAAAAATCAATATCTCATGGTTCTTTGGATTTTCCTTTCACTTTCTTTTCTATGCTTAGATTTAAACCAGTTTCGATTTCTACTTTAAGGAATTTGTTTATATTTCTTGCTTGTCAGATGAAAACGATCAAAATTATCCTCCATCCGTTGCCAATTTGGATCGGGGAAAACTAGGGGAAATGGAAAAGGTGGTTAAGAAGAAGGTTTTAACTGAACGAAATGAGGCCATGGATCCGAAATTTACTGAGAATTCGTCGTCGGAAATCCCAAAAGTGGATCCAAAACCCTCTTCTTGTCAAGTGGATGTGTTTCAGACCACATTGCCCTATGATCCATTGACAAATTACCTCTCTCCTCGACCTAGATTTCTACGATACAAACCAAATAAACGACGGGAGATCTTTTGGAGAATTGTTGGCGAGGATTCTTTTTCGGTTTCTCACACTTCATCCTCGGAAGAAGAAGAAAGGAAAATGAAAGAGGAGGAGCTTGAGGTGGAAAGTGAGGGGAAATCTAATGAAATTGATGATGAAGGTGAGGGAGATAAGGAGGAGGAGAACAGAGGTTGGACTGTGAAAGAGTTGTTGAAGTTTCTGCTTGTAGTCGCGAGTTTGATTCTTTCTACCTTGTATATCACTTCCATGAACTCGCCTTCACCTTCATATGAAGTTTCAGGGGCCTTCAGGTCTGGTTCTTTCCCAATTTTGAATCTCACAAGCGAGTTTGAGTCGAATGCAGTGATGGAATCCATTTTCGCAGAAGGAAGTAATTTCTGCGATGAAGAAGTAACTGAGGCTGCTTCAATGAGGAATTTTGAATATGTAAGCCAATTGAACAGTCAAGAAGATGCAGAAGACAGAGGTTTTATTGAAGAAACTGAGATATTGAATGGTGAGATTGGAGGTGATAAGACTGTAAGAGTTGAATATACTGAACTTGTTGAAGAAGCAAGAGAAAAACCACTAGCTGGGGGAAGTATCACTGAGGAGATGGCTGAAGGTGAAAAAAATGGAGTGGAGTTGCTGAACTTTGAAGATACTGGTGATAGGGAAAAAGGAAAAGAATCTGAAATCTCAAATACAACATCTTGTGAAACATCAGAAGAAGATGAAACCGCTGAAGCTCCAAACGTCAATGGATTTGATGAGGACAAGCTGTTATCTAACATTTTAACCGAGGTAGATGAAAAGGAAGAAGGGGGAGATTTGGAAATGATTGAAAGCAACACAGGGGAATCTGAGAGTTTTGTGCTTGAGGCGGATAAAATCACCATTTTGGAGGGGATAATCAACAACCTATTCAGTTTTGGTGAAGATTTGGAGAAACTGAAGTCTGAGCTTGTTGAGCTTATGCACACTGAAACTGAGTCTGTGCTTAAGGCTGTACTTGGACTCACGGTATCATCTGTAATGCTGACTTGTTTGGTCTTGTCTTTCCAACATAAGAAAAAAAAAGATGATACAAAAGTACCAGCCATTTCTGTGAGTGTAGAAGCGTTGCTGCAGGATCCAGTTGCAAAAGCTGAGAAAGTTGTGACGAAGGAATCACCTTCAATTAAGGCCACTTTTGATGTTCATGGATCAAAAAATGAGCTTATCAGGAATGTTGATTCTTTCAAAACACTCTCGCCTTCAATTCATTCAAGTGATGAAAGGGAAAATTTCAAAGAAATGTACCACGTTGAAGCTCCAACAGTTCAGTTTCTTGGTGAGTTCGTATTTGGAGAGATCAACAATTCTCTTAAGAACGAAAGTGGATTGAAGAACTGGATGATTGAGGTTGAAGATAGCAATTTTCCTGGTTCAATTGAAGAGAAACCAGTGAGCAAGAATATGAATTCTGGACCCGAGCAAGCTTTGTCAGAGTTCTCTGCCACTACTTCTTCCCCATCGTATGGGAGCTTCACCACTAAAAAGAAGATCGTAAAGAAAGAGGTGAGGATAATTTTAACCTGTAAGATTTTTCTTCCTTGACAATATCAATATTTTGAAACCATTGACGAACAGTTCGTCTAAAGTTGCTGATTTTCATCTGTAGGTGGGAGGAGATGGTGAAGTAAAGTCAATCCCAACCCCAGTGAGAAGATCAACCAGAATTCGAAACCGTATGATGTCGCCATGAAACTTCATTGCCATTGCTTGCTCTTCTGCTTTTTTAACATTACTTATTATAGGAACAGCACTCTCCGTTGTTCATATTTTTTGTTTAGATCCACTCTAGTATTCCTGAAATCCATCCTAGATAGACTTCATAACTGATAGCCATTTAGATTAGCTTCTCTCTCTTAGAGAGTTTAGTAGTATCGTTAATATTCTTTCCTCCTTTTGGTTCAAACTTCTGAAGTAAATAGTTGATCATTTCTAACATCTTCTATAACAAAGAATATCAATCATTCGTATCACCTGCGTCAAACCATTTAGTGTATTTGGGGAAGAAAATAAGCTCTCGATTTTAGTATAATTGAATGAAGTGTAGTAGTCTCTATTAGAAACTCTCATTAATGCTGAGAGAGTAAATATCGCCTACAAAGCCAGCCACATGATTTTCATTTGCATTCCTATTTTACAAGCAAAAGTTAAGGGAAAAAAAATGGCCAATTTAATGTTGGAAGTGCTCAGGTATCAAAAGCTCTCATCATATACAGGAATGGAAGGAGGTCTACAACCAGCCAAAGTACTGCCTCTTCTAACTTGGACAAAAGACAGAGAACTTTTCGATGCCTTCTTAAAAGTTGGAGCCTTTGGAAGGGTGTAAGAAGACTTGTGGTTGTCCAAGCCACCTGCATAGCTCTTACATGTATTCAGTCTCCTGCTGTATGAATTTACCTTCTTTGGAAGGTCTTCTATGCTCTTTACACTTGATAGAGATGTAAAAGACTGAGACTTCCCCTGATAGAACATTGATAGTCCTCTCCTGCACATAGAGTAGTTGGTGTTAGAAATTTTAGAACAAATTTAAAAATAGTTTAAAGAGTCATACTTATGATTCTCATGAAAGAGATTCATCAAAGCTTACTTGATTGGCAGTTGAGCAAAAAGCTCCGTGAAATCCTCTAATGGTCCATTGGATTGAGATGAAGAATTCGAAGTTGATGAACATGCATCGTCTGCCAAGTCTAGTGAAGATAGCGATTCACTTGAAATCGTTGAATCTTCAAATGACGATGTTGAAGATGCAACGTTGTAGTAGCGATCATCTCCCTTGGTGGTCGTCCATTGATCTTCTAATCCAGCATGGAACTCTTGGTGTACTGTAACTGAACATGGTTGATGAAGCACAAGTCTTTGTATTTCACCCATATTGAAGAAGAAGATGAAGAAGAAGAACAGGAACAAAAGAGCAAACACAAAGTAGAAAGAAAAAGCAGAATTTGATAAGGTTTGGTGCTTTTGGTTGCTTGAGCTTTTGATGTATTTATATTATAAAGATAAGCCCTTTGAACATAAATAACCTTGAATCTCTGACATTTCTTGTGGAATATTTTATAGGCATCCAATTATAAAAAAGAAAGAGAAAATTCCAAGAGTGGTTGGCTTATTTTTCAAAAGGAAAATGCAGGTCTCACGAGGCATGGGATCTTCAAACAACCGATAAAAAGTCCATCATCAAATATGGCCCAAAAGAAAAAATGTCAACCAGTGGCCCTGAAAGCACAAAAGCTCCATGCACTGGATGGTGACACAAAGAGGCAGGGTCTAAATTACAAAATTTCTATGAATAGAAAAAAGAGATTTGAAATAAATAATGTCCTCTGCTTTTAATTGAATGCCTTATCTTAAGATTCTTCATTATCTTGTGTTATGGTATGAATTGCTTGACCTTTCCAAAGTTTGGATTGAGGAATTGAAAAGTTAGGGATAAGCTCAAAAAAGAGGGGATGAGGAGATCTCTATCCATCCACATAAGAAGAAGGGTCACTATCTTTCTTTTATGTGGGTATTTCCATATCTTATTTGGAAGAGAGAGAATCTTTGGTCAAAAATCTTGTCTCTAAAAAAACACATGGTAGATGCAAGGAAACTAGGATGCACATAACATTGGTAGGTGGGGACAACCTGTTCAATTAGAGAAATTTGAAGCCTTGGCCTTGGTCTTAGGGGACAAATTGCAATTATGTTTTATGAAAACCATGTGTTACTCTATCCAAACATTAGATGATCAACATCTTCTTAATCATTCTTTGCTTTTATTTTTCTTCCAATTTCTAATCTCCAAGCCATATTTGGATAAAAATAAGGCATGTTTGGATAATTTTCTTTTTTAAAGGGGAGAAAAAGGGAAAAGTTGTTTGACAATGTATTCGTTTTCATAACATTTCTATTTTTTTAAAAAATTATATATTAACACGTAGTTTGATTTAAAAAATAGTATTGAGATCTTAGTAAAAATTTTCAAATTAGAAAACTTGTGTGTTATTTGGTAATGATTTTGTTTTTAATTTTCTGTTTTTAAAATCTAGGTTTGTTTTCTCCTAAATTTCATAATATAATTTATTCTGAAAACACAAAATAAGTTTTTAAAAGGGACTTTTTTTAAATATAAAAAAATATTTAAAAATATTTACACTTTAAAACAAGAAGTTCCAAAAGTACAAAACATTTTTAGAACTTTTTACTATAAAAGTGTAAATATTTTTTGGATTTTTCTATTTATAAGAATTTTTCTTTTAAAAACATTTTTTTTAATTTATTAAATCTAGCATGGTTTTTTTAAATGATTTTTTTAAAATATTAGCAAAAAGTAAATAACTAAACTAAAGTCTGCAGGTGTTTTCTCAAAGTTGGAATAATTAGGATCTTTAGTGATATAAACACACTCATTATGAAAGAAAAACACAAAATTTCATACATGTAGTAAATTCATACAAAAGTATCTTTTTAAGTAAAAAGCTGCCTCACTAACGCATTTCAACGTAGGAATTAAAGAAATTTACTAAGTGTTGCAGTCAAGGCTAACACAAGGGGTATGCGTCTGAGAATATTCGACACATGAAGGATATATTGGTTCGTGCATTTCCTGTCAAATCATCACTTACAGGCATGGGCATCTGACTGGCGACATCTGAACATTTCAAAAGTGGTAGGCGGCTGCTTCAGGGTATGAAATTTAATGCAAGTTCAATCATTAAGTTGTTGAGATTTGCCTATATTAGGAGAAACCACCTTCAGAACAATCCACATTCAGAATCATAGTTAGACATTTTAGAGCTAGACATTTAAAAACTTTTCTTTTCAGCACCACTTGGGTTCCCCACTCTCAGAAGCTGAATTTGAAGCCGACAAGTTTAGTGGGATGGGTACTTCTGCACTAGGTGATCTCCGTCTTATATCGTCGGCCTCATAGAATGGACGAAGCAGATTCTATCTCTCTCGTTTCATCGGGAGACTTTGGATAACGCTGGCATTTATGGTGCTGTCCGAGTCGCGCAAGAGTCTTACCATAGGGGGATGCAAACATTTATTGTTGGGGGGCTTGTGAGTAGTGGAACTGGGTGACGAATACCCGAAATTGGAAGAAAAAAAACCTTGTGGGACTTGAAGAAAATCGTTGGCCTTCCTATTTATGGCCAGGTTTATGACGAGTACACTCCTTGGAATGAAGAGTTGTACGACTTCGACAAGATTTCGAAAGAGAAGTACCATTCGGAGTGTGCCCGGGAACTCTTCGCGAAGTACCAACGCTTGACGCTTCATAATCAATATACAAAAGTTTACCATCATGTATGTGTTCAATTCAGAGTCAGGCCTACAACCTAATAGTGCCAAGAAGAAAGGTATGTCAGAGACGACTTACTTACATTCTACCACAAGTCCAACGGTATAATATGCTAGAAAAGAAGAAGTCCTTGCTGCTACGAACCCGACTCCGAAATTCTCAAGTGAGATGACTTAGCCGCATTCTTGGCTCTCTGGTTGAGCGGCTTTGTCCTTCCGAACAACCGCAACAACGTCCAATGTCATTCTTCCTTGCCTTTAGCCTAGTCGCCTTGTCTTATCTTGCCTGAGTAGAGCATGATTTCTTTCAACTATTCTATTATTAGTTCTTAGTAATAGTGATGGAATGAGTTGAATTTTCAGCTCTCAAAGAGGTTATTGATTGAGAAAGAAAAGTAGAGTAGAATCGAAGAAATTCTGAGTTCATGCCACGAAGATCTATATATGGAAGAGAGATTTTTGAAAATGTTGTGAAGCTTCTGCCTAGGGGGTATCGGCACATGAGTTGGCTTTTTTACACAGTATCTATAGATAAGCATAAATAGTTGGTTGAATGAAACAAAAACCTTCTTTTTTTCCATCAAAATACATATGAGATAAAAAAGGCCATCATTGGAGCAATAATGCAGCAATAGTTTCAGAATGTCGCCGTTAAAGTCGAGAGAGAAGTCTCTAAAGCCACTATGGTCTGGGCTCTCACTCACATCGTCCGTTGGAGACTCTATTATGTTACTTGCCCTATTAGCTAGCCGGTGGCAACCATGGAAATTTATTAATTTCATCCTGTCTCAGGTTCTGTATTGTATGACGAAACTCACTAATAATATATATATGTTTTCTCAGGAACCATACCTACATGCACGAAGAAGAATATATATCTTTGGTCATATTCCTGCGTAACTTCTATCATCCCATTCATTATGGTTCCTCGGCCTTGCTAGCCATTTGCTTGCTCGAGCTGTACACATTTAAAGAGGGGACAAGCTAAACAAGCAAGCCATCCAAGCTTATAGAGTCGGAAGTTCGAAAGAACTTTTAGGTTTCCCTGTGACTAACTTAGCACACTTCTGGTGGTAGCCATTGGGCTAAGCCTCCAAAAAGAGCCACTCACATATATAGATATGCATTATGAAGGGGCTTCGCTTTCTACCTCGGTTGGTGCATTGTAGTAATGGAAAAAAGAGTGAGATTAGTTTGGTATTAAGTCTTTGGGTGAATTCATTTGGGTATCGAAGTTTGAGTTATTACCATCCCTTGCTGGGCAACGGTGAGCTTGGTAGTAGTATAGGTCGATCCTCGGGCCGTTTTTTCAGGGCTGGAGCTTGATTCCCACTCCTAATAGACTTTCTTCAGTAATTCGCTTGGAAAGTAGTCTTTCGTAAGCAGGAGTGTAGCGCTTCACAAGTGAAGGTGAAGATGTGCTTCTTCTCTTTATAACGACTTCTTTTTCACATAAATGTTGTAATAAATCCTATCTCTACTTCTGCTAACGAATGCTAGAATTGGAATATCTCGAAAGAGGGTAGATTGTAGAGGGTTCAACAAAGAAAAGCAAGAAAACGTAAGCCTAGCCTATACAAACCAAACAAGGGCTTACGTTTTTCACCTGCATCGTACCGTACGATGGGAGGGGTCGGTACCTCCTTTAGATATCTCGAGCCTCCATACTCCTAATGTCAAGCTAGAATGACAGCTACCATGGAATCTTCGATCACACATGAGTACCTTGCCTTCCATAAAAAACGGCTGTTGACACTAATGCTAATAGGGACCATCTATCAGGAAGGACTTCAGAGACAACAATCGAATTTCGAAAAAAAAATTGAAATAGGCCAACTCTTCTAATTTCATTGCACCTCTAACCTTACTATGCTACCCAACTTGCTGGTAAAAAGTCAAATTTTGCAGGGCCGTAGGCATGAAATGCCGATTAAATCCGTTAAAGTTCGCCTAAGAAAAGCAAGCAAACAAGAAGATCTGACTGAGTTGATGATGGACTAGATCTCTCAAAATATAGGAGGCTTTCATGAAGACGTATGAGAAAGGGAGGGTCGAGAGAGGCTTATTGCATGATCCACCAAACTCAGCTAAGCTAATAAATGCTGCATAAGAGAGTGGGAGGCCGGCCCCTGCCCATCTGGAGGTGCACACCCATTTATGAGAAAGGATTCTGTCATTTGCAAGCAAGAAGTAGGAGGGAAGACACCATTTCATTGTTGATGAAGAAGAGCTATTGGAGAGAAGCTTAAGAGAGATATTTTCTTCAGCTCCTCTACCACGTTAGTTGTAGCAAGCATAAAAAACAAGCTAAATAGAACAAGAGATTGAACTCTGCAGCTTGACTTTTACTTTTCACACTTTACTTTCATTCATCATTTCATTTCATTAAGCTGAGATTGGTCATATAAACACTGGTTATCTTTAATTCAATCTTATCTTTGGCCATTTATCACTTCATCTGTTTACCTTCGAAATTGTATGTGTTTGTGAAATTTTCTGACTTAATGAGAGCATGAAATCTATTGCATAAATCTCCCTGATCAGTTGATTAAAGTAATTAAGTAATTAAGTCACTCGAGAAGAGCAATTAACTATCGAATGCATTAAGTCAGAGCGTGAAGTAAGTCTAGAGATAGAGTTGCTCACATCTTTTACTTGTTCTTTATGACCAACGCATGCACCCTAGAGATAGGATTACATGTGTTCTTCGCATCGAGAGATGTTGAACTTTAGCATGAAATAAAGAATAGAATTTCTAATGCATAGCACATACATTTAAATTGTAAACAAGAATTTGTATCATTTTGATCTCATCTTCATTATGCTCACATAGGCTTGCTAAACTTTCTAGGAAATCACCACTTACACTTAGAACCATTCATCCATAAATCCCTTACTCTATCTGAACTCTTATTTCTTTTTGCATGTGTGCCATTAACTTAGTGTAAATAACCAACATTTCTCAAGTTAATTAGGAAACATCTATATTAGATCGAAAAACAAGGTCTGCATTAGAAGCATTCTAGAGTCTCTGTCGACCCTGTGTTGGGTTTTATGTCTTAAAAACTTGCAGTTTGTAAAATGATAAACATTTTCTATTATCAATAAACTTGTTATTGATCTCATAAATTGTATAAAAGTCTAAATCCAATAAACTAAAACCCATGACTATTGTATGAGTACTTGAACTTTATGTGGAGATATAAGAGTGGATCAGGTTCGAGTAAATAGTCAAAATGATCTATGGTACATGAATGAGGTTGGGTACCTTATTCTAGTAACACCATTGGATGCAGCCTACTCTGTAGTTGTTACAAAGAGTTGTAAAGTGTTACATACGATGTGATCCTAATTCATACATGTTATGACATGAGGAGTGGGGGCGTCCTATGTAATGAGTTTGCATAAGATCAGGACCAAGAAATAAGTCACTCTTACTTTATAACGCTGTTTACTGTTTAAGACTGACTATTTCACCTAGATGACTTAGGTAACTCGATCTTAATCCTAAGCTAACTATGAACTCCTGTTTATTCGGGTTTCCCTTAGATTTGCATAGTTGAGGGTTGGTTCAACAGTGTCGGCTCAATAAGACTCCTATTTCAGGGGTAAGACCGGATAGATAGCTGGGGACATAGGGTGCAAGAAGGAGTTCACACCTACCGGGTTTAGGGATAGGAGAAAGGTTGTTCTCTCAAGTACTGAATCCAGGTCTTGAATAAGGGGCTCCACCCTCTCACTGGGCTGAGAGAGTTTGGTTTAGTGATTGAATCACAAACCGGTTGTTCATTAGAGGATTAGTAGGGACTTGAGGAATAAGATGTAATCTCGGGAACAACCTGTGAAGGGTCGATTTGCTGATTATGGTTAAATCATGTGGACATAATATATCTATAGTGAGGGGAGTGCAACTATGGGCTTTAGTAAAGTGACCCATTCGTTAACGAATGGAGATTAATTTGGTCTAATGAGTTTAGCCAATTAATCTCGGATCGTTGGAGCCCATGATCTGTAGGTCCGCGAGGTCCCCTTACTAGCTCGTAACGGACTAGCTTTAGAATAGTGCGATAAGTTAATTTGAAACGTTAAAATTAGAATTAAGGGAATTAGTAATTATATGAAGATATAATTATATGTTTAATTTTAGAATTAAACGGAATAGGAGAATTATATTAATTTAATATGATTTAAATATATTAAAGATGGATATGTGTAAAATTAATTAATATTTGACATTAAATTAATTAAGTTTTTATTAATTCATTAATTTATTTTATGAAATAAATTAATTTTTTATTTTAAAATCAAAATAGATTTTTTAAATCAAAATTTTTATTTTTGGATAAAATTGAAAAAGGAAAGAAAACCTAAAACACAGAAAAAATGGGTTTTCCATTATCCATCTTTGAAGTAGCTCACACATTGAGGCAACTTTTTGCCTTTGTCTTCTCCAAGCATGAGCTTTACAACTTCCATGCAACTCTTCTCCTTGCATGTAGACCTACAATATAATGAAGAGATTTGAGTGGAAAATCGGGCATGCAATCATACAAAATTTTAGAGAAAATTTCAGTTTGAAGAATGGTTCTTCAAAAGGTTGCTGCAGTGAGCATTTCTCATTCATCCCTTGATTCAAGCTTGTTTTGAGTCCCAACAACTCAATTTTAGAGCCACCCAAGAGAAATAGTGGGAAGATCTTGAGGTGGTCTACAACAAAGATATGGAGAAGATAGCAGCTGGAGGATGGAACTTTGAAGAAAGTTCTACAAGAGGTATGTCTTTGAAACCCATTTTTTCTGTAGAAGCATGCTTTATATTATGCCAAAAATTAGTGAATTTGAGTGCTTAGATGATCCTTATGCTTCCGCTGCTGTTGATACAATTCTAGAATTGGTATCAGAGCATCAAAATAAGCTTTCAATTTGGTTTTAATTTTGGTTTGGTGGGTGTTTTATATGAGAAATATGGAAACTGATGCACTGATATGTTTTTAGAGTTTGGCTGTTTAATTCTCTTTAATTTCTCATTTAAATTTGTAATTTGACTCTTGCTTGATGAGCTTTAATGTGTTTCCAAGAGTCTGTAATTTATTTGGAGTCATTAGAGTTGAAATTAAGCTGTAAATCAAAGAAACAAGCAAAGAGGCTGAGTTGCAGTTCCAGAAAAAATCAGCCTCTGTTTTATCACCGCTGTGGTTCCAGTTGCTAAACGATCGTCTAGCTCCAGATGCTACACGATGTGAAGAAAAGCTAGACGATCGTATAGCAATGGGCGCTGGTTTGTTACGATGTTGAGCGCTAGACGATTGTGTACCTGGGAGCTAAACGATGCGTTCAATTTGCTATACGATAGCATTAAGCGATCGTTAGCTTTGGTGTGGGAACTTAAACGATATGTTTGAATTTACTATACGATGGTACTATGTGATCGTTTAGCAACGATGGCGCACTAAGCGATGTGATGAAAGTACTACGCTATAGTGCTGAGCGATCGTTTAGATGCGGAGCTAAGCGATCGTGTAGACTAGTGCTAAGCGATGCGTGAAGTTTCTTATGCGATGGAACTAAACAAATCGTTTACCTACGATGCTGAATGACGCAATGATGTTTATACGATGGAGTTAAGCGATCGTTTAAGGCTACGACAGATACTAAATGATGACATGCAGTGCTAGATGATGGTTTTAAGCGATCGTTTGGTTCTATACGATAGAACTAAGTGATAGTGGATGAAAAGCTATACGATAGCACTACGCGATCGTTTACATCTATGCGGTAGCTAAGCAATGGCGTTGAGTGGCTATGCGATAGCACTACGCGATCGCATACTTTTGTGCGGCAGCTGGGCGATGCGTTGAATGCTATGCGATGGCATTTAGATGATCGTTTACCTTTTCACGCGCTAAAAGATCTGGCAAAATGCAAATGATGGTCGTCATTGCTAAATGATTGGAGACTTAGCGAGATGTTGAACATGTGCAAGGGTTGCCGGTTCGACCGGTTCTCTTGTGGTCTGGTCTGGTTAAGCTTCGAATGGTTCTTAGCTGGTCTGGTTCAGACTTGGCTGGTCCTGTTCAGACGGTTCGGGTCCAGTTCAAGCTACTTCAGTTTGTTTTGGAGCGGTTCGAGCGATTCGGGAGCGGTTTGGAAACTGTTTTGTAATAATTAGGTTTTGTTTGCTTGTTTTTTTGGCAAAACTAGAACCATATAGTTTGTGTTTAATTATTTATGCATTTAATGTATGTTATAATTAAATAAATCTTGTATGTGCATATAGTATGCCATTTAGATTTAAAATCCCACCATAGGAAACATGTAACATGCATTGAACGTATGTTATAGTTGTTATAATATATAGTATGCATGTTAGAGTTTCTTGTATTTAATATAAATGTTATATTAAATTTGAATGCCTAAAGTATGTTATGGATGAATAGCATGTCTAAAGTTTTATAAAATTGGGTTAGACATTTAAAATCCATAAACAACAGCTGCATGCTCAGTAAGTTGACCACCTGTTTTAATTGTTAAGACTCATAAAACCTTAGTTACAAACTCAACCGGTATATAATCCTATCTAAGGTTGGGGGTACTTAAGTTGACGGGTTACGGTACACCTCCTACTTGGGGATTATGGCCAAATTATTAAGCGTTGATAACCGGTTTTATGAGCATACGTGAGTGATGTGAGGTAATAAAATGGTTTATCACCTAGACATTGTAGGTTAAAGTCCACCTAGACATTGTAGGTTTATCACCGAAAAGAACCTAAGTATAAATCTACCCAAATAGAACACTTCAGTGGCAGTTTAATAACTTTTATATGATAGAGTTATTAGAAAAGTTCAGTGGGAGATTAATAACATATATGATACGTTATTTTTAGCTCTCGCGTCTCTAAGAGTTCACAATCCAGATTTATGCGGTACTTCGTGTCACCCTGGGAGTGACCTCCCTTCGGAAAGTATTTTTTAGCTTAAATCTAGATTGCGATGAATAAGAGAAATTTGTTCAAATATAAGTCTATTATACGATAAATAGATTTCAACTACCACGTCTCCACATAGTTTACACCGTGAGATTCATATGACGTTTCGTGTCACCCTAGGAGTGACCTCCCTTCGGAGAGTGTTTTGTATGAATCAATATCAAGGTAAACGGAGGAAGTAGTTCATAGTAAGTGGGTGAAGGATATGTGTCAATATATCCTACGGTCTCTTCCATTAGTCTGAACCGAGAGATTCCTATGTTGTGCTTGCTGGTTTTCTTTAGGCGGCCCTTTGCTAGTCGTTTAGCGACGACTATCCCCACGGAGGGTTGTAACATAGGATTCGGAACAACCTAGGTTTCAGTAAAATGAATAGGGTCTTATAGTTCCATCTTGGATGTTGTCTTCTATTTCGGAGGCAGATTCATACCGTCCTATAGGATCTGAAAATGGTGGGTCACACTTACAAGAATTATTAAGTTTTTAGTAAAGATCTTGACCGAAAATGATAACTAAATGACTATAGGAATAAGAGTTATTCCGGAGACAAGAGGAACAAGAGTTATTCCGGGGATAGTGTTTGGTCAAAATTGTTTGTTTTAGTGAAGGAGTATCTAATTGCCCTATGGTAGCACATATTCTGACTCACTAAAATATCATTGCAAATAAATAATGGTTATGGGTACATTATTACTTTTTGCTAAAATTTGACTTTGGATTTAGTTACAATTTTCTAATTAGAATTTGTTTGATTTTTATCAGCATGTCGAATTCTTTTGTAATACTCACTTCCGATGTACATAACAGTAAAATCAAATCGACAAACAAATTACTAGCGGTTGATAATTCCAACAGAGTTTTAACAGAGGATTGTCCTCTATCTCCCAATTCATCTGAAATTATGAATTATGTAGATGAGAATGCTGAATTCGAACAACAAGATAAATATGATTTATTTGTTATCGAAATATGTTTAGTGGAAAACGATAAAATATGGATAATTGATTCAGGTGCCGCTAATCATGTATGCACTATCTCACAGGAAACAAGTTCTTGTAGATAGTTAACAAAAGGTGAAACAATGTTTAAGGTAAGGATCAGGGAGATTGTTTCAGGCAAAGTAGTGGGAGATATGAAGTTATTTATAGGAGATAAGTACATTTATTTGAAAAATGTAAATTATATTCCTTCTATGAAAAGGAATCTAATTTTTGTCTCCTGTTTGCTAGAAAAAATTACAAAGTTTATTTTGAAAATAGTGAAGTGTTCATCAAAATAGGAAATAAACAGATTTACTCTGCAAAATTAGAAAATAACTTGTACATGTTAAAACCAACTGAGGTCAAAGCTGTTTTGAACATAGAGATGTTTAAAACTGCTAGGACTCATAAGAAAAGGAAGTTTTCTCCAAATGCCTATCTTTAGCACTTGAGACTGGATCACATAAATCTCAACAGGATTGAGAGATTGGTTAAGAACGGTCCTTTAGACAAGTTGGAAGAGAGTTCATTACCACCATGTGAGTCCTGTCTTGAGGGTAAAATGACAAAATGATCTTTTTCTAGAAAAGGTCTTAGAGCCAAAAAACCCCTAGAGATGATTCATTCAGACCTTTGTGGGCCTCTAAATGTTAGAGCAAGAGGAGGGTATGAATATTTCATCAGTTTTATAGATGATTATTCTAGGTATGGGCATGTTTACCTAATGCACCAAAAATCTGAAACTTTTGAAAAGTTCAAAGAGTAAAAGGTTGAGGTTGAAAACCAATTAGGTAAAAAGATTAAAACACTTCGATCGGATCGAGGTGGTGAGTATTTGGACATAGAATTCCAGAACAATTTGATAGAACATGGAATTCAGTCTCAACTCACAGCCCCTGGCACACCTCAGCAGAACGGTATGGCAGAGAGGAGAAATAGAACCTTGTTGGACATGGTTTGTTCCATGATGAGTTACGCTCAGTTACCAAATTCTTTTGGGGATATGCAGTTGGGACTATGGTGTATATTTTAAATATAGTTTCCTTGAAAAACGTTTCTGAAACGCCTTATGAGCTCTGGATGGGACGCAAAGGAAATTTACGTCACTTCAGGATTTGGGGTTATCCAGCACATGTGTTGGTGCAAAATCCTAAAAAGCTGGAACACCGTTCAAAAGTATGCCTATTTGTAGGCTACCCAAAAGAAACTAAAGGTGGTCTCTTTTATGATCCTCAGGAAGATAAAGTATTTGTATCAACAAATGCAACCTTCTTGGAGGAAGATTATATAAAGAACCATCAACCTCGTAGTAAGCTAGTAATAGAAGAAATGTCCAGAGAAACGACAAATGTATCAACAAGAGTTGTTGATCGAGCAGGTCCTTTAACAAGAGTTGTTGACAGAGCAGGTCCATCAACAAGAGTTGTTGATGAAACTGATACTTCACATCCTTCTCAAGAGTTGAGAACGCCTCATCGTAGTGGGAGGGTTGTGCAACAGCCTGATCGGTACATGGGTTTAACTGAAACTCAAGTCATCATACCAGATGATGGTTTAGAGGATCCGTTGTCTTTTAATCAAGCAATGAACAATGTGGACAAAGACCAATAGATTAAAGCCATGGACCTTGAAATGGAATATATGTATTTCAATTTTCTCTGGAATCTTCTAGATCAACCATAAGGGGTAAAACCCATTGGTTGCATGTGGATCTACAAGAGAAAACAAGACCAAGCTGGTAAGGCACAAACCTATAAAGCTAGACTTGTGGCAAAAGGGTTTACCCAAAGAGAGGGGTTAGATTTTGAAGAAACCTTCTCTCCAGTTGCCATGATAAAGTCTATTAGAATACTCTTGTCCATAGCCACATTTTATGATTATGAAATATGAAAAATGGATGTCAAGATAGCTTTTCTGAATGGCTATCTTGAAGAAAGTATCTATATGTCTCAACCAGAAGGGTTTACAGAGCAGGGTCAAGAGCAAAAAGTTTGCAAGCTTAATCGATCCATTTATGGATTAAAACAAGCTTCTAGATCCTAGAATATGAGATTTGACGTTCCGATCAAATCTTATGGCTTTGAAAAAAATATTGACGAACCCTTTGTATACAAGAAGATCGTCAACAAAACTGTCGCTTTTCTATTGTTGTATGTTGATGATATTCTACTCATTAGGAATGAGGTAGAATATCTAGCTGACATTAAGAGATGAATGATTTCACAATTCCAAATGAAAGATTTGGGAGAAGTACAGTATGTTATTGGAATCCAAATAATTCGGAATCGCAAGAACAAAACATTGGCATTATCTCAAGCATCTTATATAAACAAGATATTGTCTAGGTATAAAATGCAAAATTTCAAGAAATGATCTTTACCTTTCAGGCATGAAATTCACTTGTCTAAGGTGCAGAGTTCTAAGACACCTCAAGAGGTTGAGGAGATGAATCGAATTCCATATGCATCTGCAGTTGGGAGTTTGATGTATGCAATGTTGTGTACTTGTCCCGACATATGCTATGCCATAGGAATTGTCAGCAGATTTCAGTCCAATCCTGGTCATGACCATTGGACTGCTGTTAAAAACATTCTCAAGTATCTTCGGAGAACGAAAGATTATATGCTCGTGTATGGTCTTAAGGATCTGATCCTTACTGGATACACTGATTCTAACTTTCAAATCAATATTGATTCAAGGATATCAACTTCGGGGTTAGTATTCACTCTAAACGGAGGAGTAGTTGTGTGGAGAAGCATCAAGCAGAGTTCAGAGTTGTATTGCAGACTCCACAATGGAAGTTGAGTATGTTGCTGTAAGCGAATCAGCAAAAGAAACATAGCTGATCCATTTACGAAGGCCCTCTCGGCTAAAGTGTTCGAGGGTCACCTATTAAAACTAGGTCTACAAGTTTTGTATCACTAGGGCAAGTGGGATAATCGATGGGTATTGTGATGCCTTAGTTTGTTGTATTTGTACATTTTATTCTTTCCATGTAAACTCAACATTATATATGTTTGTATATATTGATCCACTAGAGTTTTAGTCCAAGTGGGAGTATTGTTGGGTTTTATGTCCTAAAAACTTGCTATTTGTAAAATGATAAACATTTTCTATTATCAATAAACTTGTTATTGATCTCATAAATTGTATAAAAATCTAAATCCAATAAACTAAGACCCATGACTATTGTATGAGTACTTGAACTTTATGTGGAGACATAAGAGTGGATCAAGTTCGAGTAAATAGTCAAAATGATCTATGGTACATGAATGAGGTTGGGTACCTTATTCTGGTAAAACCATTGAATGTGGCCTACTCTATAGTTGTTACAAAGAGTTGTAAAGTGCTACATACGATGTGATTTGTAAAGTGGGGGCGTCCTATGCAATGAGTTTGCATAAGATCAGGACCAAGAAATAAGTCACTCTTAATTTATAACGCTGTTTACTGTTTAAGACTGACTATTTCACCTAAATGACCTAGGAAACTCGATCTTAATCCTGGGCTAACTATGAACTCCTGTTTATTCGGGATTGCCCTTAGATTTGCATAGTTGAGGGTTGGCTCAATAGCACCGGCTCAATAAGACTCCCATTTCAGGGTAAGACCGGATAGATAGCTGGGGATATAGGGTGCAAGAAGGAGTTCACACCTACCCGGTTTAGGGATAGAAGGTTGTTCTCTTCAAGTACTGATTTCAGGTCTTGAAAAAGGGCCCCACCCTCTCATTGGGCTGAGAGAGTTTTGGTACAAACCAATTGTTCATTAGAGGATCAGTAGGGACTTGAGGAATAAGACATAATCTCGAGGGTAAACCAGATATTTGACCCAACCGTTATTACGAACAACCTTATGGTTAAAATATGTGGACATAATATATCTACAGTGAGGGGAGTGAAACTATGGGCTTTAATGGAATGACCCATTAGTTAACGAATGAAGATTAATCTGGTCTAATGAGTTTAGCCAATTAATTTCATATCGTTGGCCCCCTACTAGCTCGTAACGGACTAGCTCTAGAATAGCGATGACAACATAACATTCACACAAGGTTCTCTCTCGAGCCGCCTTGGACGATCTCCGGCGTCACCACTTTTCTCTAGCTTCAACGTAAAATGGAAAAGAAAACTATGAACAGAGGTGTGAACTTGTAAAGTGATGTGAAGTAATCGACTACTTAACCCCTTTTCTGAAGAATGCACTTGGTATTTATAGGGCATCAAAGGTGAAAGGCGGCTTCTCTCTCCTGGTTGTATAGATGGGACAAATTTAATTCTTGACTGATGCGCCAGATAATTGTCACTGATAAAGCTGGATGTACTTTATGACCGTTATCGTCTGTCAGCTTAATTTGGATCCGACTGCCGTCAGTTTTCTGTCCCATTGATCTTAATTGTCCTTTCATCTGGATGCGTCCACCATGTTGCGGTGATTCTTTTTGGGTGAATGTTTGCGAGCACGATCAACGCAAAGTCTTGCGGTGAAGTTACGCTCGACCAATGTGTTCCTATGATCGCATCCTTTGTTTTGCATTAACGCATTATTCTGCACAAAATATAAAGATTAACTGCTCTAATGCACTGGACACATGCGACCGTAATATTATAGAATTTATGCTTAATGGACGCAATTTAACATATTTCATCAACACAATCCAACAATGTTTAAGGATTTAGCACTATGATAATGTGCATTTCTACCCGTTATCAGGCTACTATCTTCCCCCATCGAAGTGGCCTAACCTTCCCTTGTTTCCTCACTAGGCTCGCCGTATACACCTACCAACACCCCCCTATTACACCACCTCAGCCATTTAATGAACCTCCAAGTTCAAACAGTCCTACGTTGAACCTACCTCACAACCCATCGACCCGAACGGGCTGGATCGCAGAGATGAGCAAGAGGTCTTTGAATCAATTCTAGCTAGCCTGAACCAAAGGCAAGTTGCTAAAATGGACCAGATGATGTGTCAAGATAAACGGATGCATCGGTTGAAGAAAAACCTGACCATCAGGGGGTCGCAAGCACATTGGGTTCAGTGGAGGAAGAGATAGACGAGGCTGACAGGTATGTTATGATGCTAGGAAAGGAAATGAATGAAGAAGAAAATGAAGAGAGAATGCAAGGAGTTGGCCCTAACAGCAGTACCACGCATATCCGATGCGAATAAAGGGCCATCAGAACATGCGTCACGAAGGAAAAGGCATCTTATAATTGAAGAAGATAAAAAAAAAAAAAAAAATCAAGCTGCAACTAGATTTGTGGTTGCAATGAGGGAAAAAAGCTCTTCGGATTCGAGTGGACTGGAACGCAGGCTAGAAGAGTATAAACCTGAGCGTCAAGGACAAAGGAAGACTGCTTTTTAAAGAGAGTGGAAGAAGCAAGGGCATTAGCCCGTGAGGCAAGGAGGCATAAGGAAGGTGACAAGGGAAAGAAGGTGGCAACTGCATCACCAGAACCAACCAGAGGAAGAAACTGACAGTTCAATGACATTATCGTCGAAAAGGGTTTTTTTTCCTAAACGCAGCCCATTGCCAGAGTACATCACTCACACAATTGATGCAATGGGCTGGTGTCAACTTTGTGAAGGCCCAACTAGAATTTGGCCCCAACTAGTCTGACCTTCTACAGAAGCAATTTTGATGAAAAGAAAGACATGGTGTTAGTGGAGGACATGTTTTTCTTCCAGAATTATCAATGAAGTGCTCGATGCAGAAAACAACCCTGACGTAGTGGGTAACCATATCCTTGAGCAGCCAACTCCAAACTAACTAGAGGATGCGGTAAGAGTGATGGCTAAGCTTGTGATTTCTTGGCAAATATCTCAAATGGGCATCATGATGATGCCTCCCAGGAATCTTCTCCCAGACACCAACCTGTGGCTCTATCTGATCAAGAATCGCATCATGCCCACAGCGCATGATGAAACTGTTTCAAGGAAACGAGTCTTAACCATCAAGTTCATCATGTAGTGCATCCCCCTCAACATAAGCAAAATCATTGTGAAGTAAATCAAAGCAGTCAAGGAGAAGCCACATGGGCAACTTTACTTTCCGTGGCTAATATGTGCGTTGTGTGAACGCGCGGGCATCCCTTTGGGGATGATTCTGAAAAAGTTGAAGGTTTGCCCTATAAAACCAAGGCATCAAAACTTTTGCCTTCAAAACGCACGGCGAAAAGAAGACACGTCGACCCTTTTGATAATAAGCCAAGTAGTGAAGCTTTACAAGAAGAGCAAGAGTATGAAGCTGGGCTGGTGTTAAAGTATG
Source organism: Benincasa hispida (assembly GCF_009727055.1). Lineage (NCBI taxonomy): Eukaryota > Viridiplantae > Streptophyta > Magnoliopsida > Cucurbitales > Cucurbitaceae > Benincasa > Benincasa hispida. The sequence continues at coordinate 84,863,371 of NC_052349.1, read as the reverse complement.
AGGACACCACTATCATGGACCTCAACTTACCTCTCCCTTCCTTAACCTGAACTTCTATTGATGACCCAATTGATCTAACTCCTCAAGATGAAACACACAGGGATCAAATTGGCGAAATGCAAAGCCTTTAGCCTTCTCCTCTCCACTCACCCCTACTTTCTTCCTTTACTCCTCCCACGACCATCTATAAGCCAATTGGGATGGGAACCAGCAATGCCCAAGCCATTGAAGACCCAGTTGAGGAGACGTATGAAACCTAACATTTCCAAACCAATGCACCCACACCTCCTCCCCCAAGCTAACATGGATGAATCAAACAATTCATCCAAGATAAAATAAGACCCTTATCTGCATCCATGGAAGCACTTCATTTGCAACTAGCAACATTGCAACTTTAGAACATTGTTCTAAGGGGTTATTTGCTCCAACAAATGCAAAGAAGCCAAGACCAATTTGATTTTACAACGCAGTATATCAACCAAGTCTTGATGGGAATGTTTTCCCTTCCTCCTCTACCTCAACACTTAAAGAATTTCCTTAGATTCATGGATGAAGACCCGCACCTGAACGCAGGGATGATACACCAACCTCATAGTTAAATTTGGGGGTATTGGCCTTTTTTTTTTATTATTTTATTTGAATTTCTTTTGTGTGTGTTTACACATTTTTTGAATTCCATGTAAATTTCATGATCAATGAATGAAATTTGTATCATTATGATTCTTGCATTTGACTTTAAGCATTCCTCCTATATTTTCAACTTTTGTGCCTTACGTCGAACTGTGATACCTCAATGATAATACTAATGTTTGATAACTTTCATATTTAGTTAGACGTTAGAAATATAAGAATAGAACCTCATGAATGAAACATATTTTGATTTTCCATGCGTGCAAGCCTCAACTTAAACATCATTTTGAAATTTCTAAGGCAAATTTTATAGTTCTTTTTCAACAATGAAGACCTTATTGATCTCCAAAATTTGGGGGTGGTGGAGGTCCGAGTTGATGCGTTCTCTAGCTATAATTTTTTTTTTTTAATTTTATTTAATTTATCAAAATAAATAAATAATTTTTTCCTAATAATTTAAGACGTAATAAGCAAACTCAACTATCAATGCAAGGGAAAAATCCCAGTGATATGAGTTAAGATTGGAAATGACATTTACCCATAGTTGGATGCGCATGACACCCATGGGGGTAAGCCAAAACGAAGTTAAGTAACTAAGACTAACACATCCCAACTCTGCTATTTAAGCCAAAGTAGAAAAATACAACACATATATGCTTAGATAAGATTTAAGTTGTGAAGGGCACTTGCTCGTAGTTTGATGTCCGCAAGACACCCGTGGGGGCAAGCAAAAACGAAAGTGAGTCACCTGAATTAACTTATGGGTTGTCCTGAGAATAATAAATTGCACTTAACAAAACTTTTATAACAAGAAAACCTTCTAAGGCATTACTGAATTTGAAAGATAGAAATGTTTTAGATTGAAGAAAGGGTTTGCCGCATTAGAGATCGATCAAATATTTCTTTGGGAAAGGGATCAAACTTGTATCTTCAAACACCAATCTCAAACATTTGTAAATTAAAGGACATGATGAAAGGTGAAACTTGTGCGTTTAGATCATAAGAGTATGTTAAAGAATTATTTTAGGAATACTCGAGGACGAGCATTGTTCAAAATTTGGAAGTGTGATAACTTGTAGAAATACAAGTTATGGTTCTCTCAAAGTTGGAACAATTAGGATCTTTAGTGATATAAATGCACTCATTATGAAAGAAAAATACATAAAATTCCATACATGTAGTAAACTCATACAAAAGTATCTTTTTAAGTAAAAAGTTGCTTCATTAATGCATTTCAATGCGGGAACCAAAAAAATTTACTAAGTGTTGCAGCCAAGGCCAGTGCAAGAGGTATGTGTACGAGAATATTTGATGCATGAAGGATACATTGGCTTGTGCATTTTCTGTCAAATCACCACTTACAGGTATGGACATCTAGTTGACAACGTCTGAACATTTCAGAAGTGGCAAGTGATTGCTCAGGGTATGGAATTTAATGCAAGTCCAAACACCAAGTTGTTAAGATTTGCCTATATAAGGAGAAGCCACCTTCAGAATCATAGTTAGACATTTTATAGCCAGACAGTTAAAAACTTTTCTTTTCAGCACCAGTAGATAGACTCTGCCATTTGCAAGTAAGAAGTAGGAGGGAAGACACCACTTTACCCTTAATCAAGAGGCGTTGTTGGAGAGAAACTTGAGAGAGATATTTTTTTCAACTCCTCTACCACGTTGGTTATAGCAAGCATAAAAAACAAGCCAAAGAGGAAAAGAGATTGAACTCTGTGGCTTCACTTCTACTTTTCACACTTCACTTTCATTCACCATTTCATTTCATTAAGCTGAGATTGTTTGTATAAACACTGGCTATTATTTATGGAAAATAATTGGTTTGCATTAATCAATATGCATTGATGGTCATGCGATGATCATGCGTTGGTCTGACGAATATACAGAATGCGTTAATCGTGTATGCGATGATCATGTGTTCCTGTCACAAGTTTTCTTGCTCTCTCGCCAAGTATAATGAGATCGAAAGTTTCTCGGGATTATTTGAGGTCGAACACGAGGACTTGAAACTAAAAGATGATTGTAAAGTAATGTGTTTGAGGCGGAAAATAAAAATAAAAAGAAAGAAGCTGATTAACTATGCGCTACTCCTTCTCCTAGCTAAAGAGACTGATCAATTGAAGTTTGACTATGAGAATCGGTAGAGATGCAGAAATTGCTAACGTATATGAAGATGCATAGAGAATTAGGGTTAGGAAAGAGATACCTCCAAGTCCTTAAGTTTGGTCGCAAGGGTAATCTTAGCTCGCCACATTAACGCATCGCACACCTCGGTGGTCAACCACATGCATTATATCTCTATAACGCATGGTTGCATTGAGCATAAGGTCAAACATTGCTTATTTTTCTTAGTGAGTTCCACTACTTACCCTCTCAGACAGTTGGTTATAGCTACTCAGCTCATAGACAAGCATTGTGATAGCCTCGCACTAAGCAAACAAGATTGACTCACTATATTCACGCAACGTACACCTCTCGGTGGTTTGATACATGCGTCATATCTCTATTCATGATTGAAATGCAATAACTCTTGTAATTTGCACTTAACTCATTGCAGTGAAAGAAAAAGATGATAAAGTAGAAGAAGATGATGAAAATGATGTTGAAGGAATTAAAGAGATGTATTGATTACAAAATGTATTAATGTCTTAACCCAAAATGTAATACAATACAGAGGTGAGAAGAGAGATGAATGGCTAGATGTAGGCAATTTCTTGCTTCCATTAGATGCGTGTCAAAGCTATCGGTGGTGCAATGGATGGGCGATGGAGTAATCCCTCTCGAGATCTATCTCCGGCGAAGCTCCGATCGTCAATCGGAGGAAGTTGTGGAAGTGAAGAACTCTTAAAGTCTTTCTTGCTCATGCTTTCATCTTTGATCACAGGAATCTACTCAAGGCAGAAGTCCCAGATACTTGAATTTGGACTCTGAGGCTCTATTTATAAAGCTCAAACACCAAATACTTTGATAATCCCACTTTGAATCACTGCCATTACTGATGCGGTAGGTGAGAATGTCATTATGATCTTATCTCTTTGATACTCCCGAGGTATGCATTCATGATTGTTTCTTCTGAAGTATCAACGCATTCCACTCACAACACGTGATAAACTCTGTGATGGTTTGAGATCAATGCATGCGATCGACTCTTGCGACAACTACAAAATAGACATTTTGACGTAAGAGAACGCATGATATAGGGTTAGCGGAGATTTTTAATGCTGATAAATGCAATTTCATTATTCCACATGAATTCTTAACAATATTAATGCATGTTCTACTCATCAACCCTCATAATTCTAAGTAAAAGGTTGCAATAGCTTATATTTCTACAAGCTATCAGTTATCTTTAATTCAATCTTATCTTTAGCCATTTATCACTTCTCCATTTGTTTACCTTCGAAATTGTGTGTGTTTGTGAAATTTTCTGACTTAATGAGAGCATGAAATATGTTGCTTAAGTCTCCCTGATCAGTTGATTAAAGAATTAAGTAGTTAAGTCACTCGAGAGAGAAATTTAACTATCAAACACATTAAGTCAGGGCGTGAATTAAGTCTAGAGATAGAGTTGCTCATGTCATTTGCCTATTCTTTTTTACAACACATGCATCCTAGCGATAGGATTACATGTGGCTTTCGCATCGAGAGTTTCTGAACTTAACATGAACTAAAGAATAGAATTTCCAACGCATAGTACATACATTTAAATTGTAAACAAGCATCTGTATCATCTTCATCTCATCTTCATTGCGTTCACATAGACTTGCTAAACTTGACAGGAAATCAATACATACCATTTACACTTAGAACCATTCATTCATAAATCCATGTCTCCTTCTGAACTCATATTTCTTCTTGCATGTATGCCATGAGCTCAGTGTAAATAACCAACATTTCTCAAGTTAATTAGGAAACATCTGTATAATGTTGCTTACTATTTAAGACTGACTATTTCAAAGTGATGACCTAGGTAACTTGACCTTAATCCTAAGCTAACTATGAACTCCTATTTATTTAGGATTATCCTTAGATTTGCATAGGTGAGGGTTGGTTCAACAATGCCGACTCAATAAACCTCCATTTTAGGGGTATGACCGGGTAGATAGCTGGGGACATAGGATGCAAGATGGAATTCACTCCTACTCACTTTCAAGTATAGTAGAGAGGTTGTTACCTTAAATGCTGACTCCGGGTCTTGAACAAGGGGTCCCACCCTCTCATTGGCCCGAGAAGGACTCAGTTTGTTGATCGAATCACAAACCAATTGTTCATTAGAGAATCAGTAGGACTTAAGGAACAAGAGGTAATCTTAGGGGTAAACAACCATTTGACCCAACCGTTATTATGAATAATCTTTGAAGGGTTAACTTATTAATCATGGTTATATCGAGTGGACATAATATATCTACAGTGAGGGGATTGCAACTCTGAGCTTTAGTGGAGTGACCCAATAGTTAACGAATGAGGGTTAATTCAGTGTAAAGAGTTTAGCTAATTAATCTTGGATCGTTAGAGCTCATGATCTGTAGGTCCGCGAGGTCCCCCTACTTGCTCACAAATGGATTAGCCTTAGAGTAGCGTGATAAGTTAATTTGAAACGTTCAAATTAGAATTAAGAGAATTAGTAATTATATGTGATATAATTACGTGTTTAATTTTGGAATTAAATGAAAATGAAGAATCAATTAATATTTAAATATGATTTAAATATTAAATTCATGAATAAGGATTCATAAGGGTGGAATTAGTGTTAAATTAATTTAATATTTGATATTAACTTAATTACAATTAATTAAATTATTTAATAAATGGTTTATTATTAATTTTATTTGAACATTAATTAATTAATTAATTTTTTAAAATTAATAAATATTTCAATCTTGGAAATTGATTTTAGAAATCAATTTAGAAATTCAACAATTAAAAAGAAAAAAAAATAGAAAATGGAAAATCTCAAGAAGTGGGGTTTTCCCACTTTCCATTTCAAGTATCTCATACATATTCCACCATTTCCTTGAGTCAAATTTTCAAGCATGAGGTACAATTCATGCAGCAATCCTCTTTGCATGATAGTCGTGCAACAAATAAAGAAGATTGAAGTGGAAATTAGGCATGCACTTGATAAGTTTTTGCTGAAAAACTTGAGGTTGAAGAAGGTCTTCTTTTATGATGCTTCCATGATGCAGCAGTGATCTTCTTTTCCAAATTCCCTTAATTCAAACTATTTTGAGTCCCACAATTCAATCTAAGGCACCAAGAGGATAGTAGGGAAGATCTTAGGTGGTTCACAAGCAGATTTGGAGGAGATTTGCAACTGGAATTGAGATTCAAGTGGTTCTACAAAGGTATGTTATGAAACCCTCTTATTAGTTTATGAGCATGCTTAATTTAAAGCCAAAATTAATGAATTAGAATGCTTATTGATATGTTTTTCTTCCACTGCGTGTTACTGCTTAATCAACTTCCTAGTATCCTTTCCGCCCCGAGGGCGGAGTTAGATGGGTCTTGCTTTTGCTTATCTTTAATAATCTTGTAGTTTAATGATAAGTTTTGTAGCTTCTATACTTATCTTCAGTAGCTTGATCATTAGTCTCATAGATTCTTTGTTTCATTACACCTAAGTGAGGTTAGTCTACCTATCTTTTATGACGGATTTTAATTGGACCCGTGGTTGTCCTCAAATTTTGGACTTCGAATTTGGTTAGTTGACTGTGGGGTGGCTAGCCCATAGATTTTCACCAAATATCTTTACTCAGAAAATTGTTTGAGTCCCGATTGGGTTTCTCCTAGCAACTTTCTCTTTTGTGATTAATTAAGTCTTTTTTTTTAGGTTCTTCATCTATCATTATAAAATCTTGCATCCCAAAGTTTTTCATAAATATTTCTTTGTAAGTTCCCCACGATACTTTAATTAATAACTTGAGATATGTATAAAGTAGTGTGAAAGCGTAAAACTTATATTGTGTTTTTCAATTTTATAGAGATTCTTTAGGTTGTTGCTTCAAATTTTGCTTTTGTTGTAAAACTTCCATTGATGAAAATTGGATAGTGGAAGTACTTGGTCATCAAACATTATTATGGTGGTGTCTTGGATATGTGTGTAACTTCTAAAGGAGGATGAATCAATCTTTGCCCCAGTCTCAACCATCTTAGCCTTGGCCTCGACCATCTAGTGCGTGCCCTCAGTTGAGCTTGGCTATAATTACCTATATACTAGTCGAGCGGCTTGTTCTTACTTCTGTTTAACATTCTTTAGATGAAATTGGCTTTAGCTTATTTTCCTTCCAATTTTTTGTCAAATTTGAAGTTGTCTTATGAAATTAATTTGATACTTGTCTTGGAGATCTTTGTTCATTAGGGAGGCATATTCTCTTTAGCTCATACTTTTTGTTTGATAGGGAAGAATATCCCCTGTAAATCTGTTTTTTGTTTAATAGGGAAGCATATCTCTTTTGTAGCCCCCTACTTAATAAACATTTTAGTTAAATAAAATATTTGATTGAGTATAAAGTTTTAATATCTTGAAGAAAAAAAATTCCTCCTAAGATCAAGTTGGCCTGAAGCTTGGTTGGTCGGCTTGGCCTCGGCCTAGATTGGTGAACCTTGGGTGGTGGTTTTCCTTCGATCAAACTTCAAATATTTGTCTTTTGGTCTCTTGTGTGCTCCTTGGCATCCACTTCAACCTTGGACTATCTCTAGATCTTGAGCAACTCAGCTTTCCATCGACAAGGTTGAGCCTCAGCCTTAGCCTCAAACATTTAGGGTTTTCACAACCTCCTAAACGTTAGGATGAGTTTGGTAGAGATCTCTAACCCTAATATGCTTAGGGTCAGCCTTGACCTCGACTACTTTCCACAATGTGCATGGTGTACTTGAATGCATATGGATGGTGAAAATATTTTACCTTGATGCACTTAGGGTTGGCCTTAATCAGCTTCCTGTGAAATTTTGATAGAATAAAATCACATTCCACCAACAATTTAAGCCTAAACCTCAACCTTGGCTCTTTGTTTCAACTTGGTCTCCTCGGCATCAGCCTCGGCCTCGGTTCCCTTGACCTTTATTCTTCATGCTAACTTGGTCTCCTTGGCCTTAGCATTGGTTGCCTTGGCCTTTTCTTTTTGCTTTAACTTGGTCTCCTCAGCCTCTGCTCTTCGTTTCAACTTGGTCCTCTTAGCCTCGATTTGATATCCTTGGCCTCGACGTGGATAGTTGATGCGTTATTTTATAAGGTGGAATTATGGATGAAATGCGGTGATGGAAATGCATTGAGCAATCAATCTTTCTCAGCGGAATCCAAGTATAAACTCCACTGAGTTTCCTAGTAAGTCCAGGGTCAAACTCAGAGACTTGGGAAAACAGTATGCGGTGGTAATTTTCAGGAAGTCTTTGCGGTAATCGGCAACTCAAATAGTTGGTTGGTTTTTTGTTTTCGGTAATAAAATAAAATAAACAAATGTAGTGGAGTTTCGAAAAGAGTTGATAAAACGGAAGATACGATGAGTATGCGATGAACGGGTTGAGAAGGGTTTCGGCTAACACTTCTTAGGATGCGTTCATGCTATGCGATCATGCAACACATATATAATAGTAAACCATCTCTCGATGCGAATGCTATGTCTTCTAATGCTAGAACGCATGCGATATATGCAATAAGTTTATAGGACCTACACATGAGTCTCTATTCTTATTTATGCGATGACAAAATGATACACACACAAGTAAGGCGACCACATAATATCATACCTATCTCTAGGGTGCTTGCGATGCAGGTTGACAAATAGAGCTTATCTCTAAGTCCCTATCTCTTGCTTATGCAGATCTAATCTTGCTCTCTTGAGTTTAGATTCTAACCTAGCTCTCTCTCGAGTCTTTAGGTTCTTTCTTCAGACTCTCTCTCGAGTAACTCTAAAGGGGTATTGGGCACAACATAAAACAAGATAATCACATGCGATGAAGATCCTAGGTCATGTTAGCTTAGTTCTTCTCAACCCATTCGATAAGTTTAGCTACTCATGCGTGCTAAGAGAGTGAACAGATATAGATAAAGAACTTCCATTGTATAAATATAAAGTTAAAGAGTCTGGTAGTAATCTCTTTCTTCCCAGGTTTTTACACTGTCTTTTCTACTCTTGTTCAAAAGATAGTCTCGCTCTCGCAAGAGTCCACCCACTCTCTACTTTCTACGCCTTCAGGTTCTCTCTCGAGTTGCCCTGAGCGATTTTCCGGCGTTTCTTCCCTTCTCTTGCTCCGCCTTAAAAGGAAAACTATGGACAAGACTATTCTAACTATGGAGAAAATTATCTAAGTATCCAAACTCCTTTTCGAAAGGTTGCCTTCGGTATTTATAGAGCCTTCGGGGTGAAAGGCGGCTTCTCTGTTATGATTGCACATATGGGATGGCTTTAATTCTCTAACTGATGCGCCGAATATTTGTCACCGAAAAGTTGAATGTACTTGTTATCGTTAGTGGCTTGTCAACTTAATTTGGATTCGATCGTCATCAGCTTTCTGTCCTATCGTGATTAATTATGCCTTTCACCCAGATGCGCCCACCAAGTTGCGCCGACTCTATGCGGCAATCCTTATTGAGCAGATGTTTGCGAGCAAAAATCACCGCAAAGTCATGCGGTAATGCTACGCTTGACCGTTGATTTCTTGTGATCGCGCTTTTCATCTTGCATCAACACATATTCTGCATAAAAATATAAAAATTAAATGTTTCTATGCGATGAATACATGCGACCGCAATGTTATGAACTTAATGCTTTTTGGACGCAATCTAACATATTTTATCAACGCAAGCCAGCATTGTTTAAGAACTTAGTACTGTAATAACGTGCATTTCTGCCCGTTATCAATAGTCTTGGGCTTGGCCTCGACTTCTAATTGAAATGACCGAAAAAGATATATGAGTTAATATATTCTCCACCCATGAGTAAATATTTCGTAGTAGTCTCATTAGACCGTACATCTTTCTTGTCTCTTCCTTAGATTTTTGCTTCAACTTGGCCTCCTTAACATTGATGGCCACAATCTCGGGCTCTGACTTTGCCTTGGATCTTCACTTTAACTCGACATTGGTAGTCTTGACCTCGACATCGGTAACCTCGACCTTGCCATTGGTAGTCACAGCCTCGACCTCGGCTTTCGTAGCCTCGATCTTGACTTGGTAGTCTCGACCTCGGCTTTCGTAGCCTCGATCTTGACTTGGTAGTCTCGACCTCGACCTTTGTAGAGGCTAAAGTCGTCTTGAACTCGACCTCGACTCTTGGCTTCCTTTGATTTTGATCATGGGGATCTAATTTCATGGCTTCCACCTTCAAAATTTATTTTTTAACATGATTGTGAGAATTAAGCCATCATGATCCGTATTTTCTTAATTTTGTCAAGATCTCAGTCTCTGCAAAGGTAGATCACTCTCTTCCCCACAGACGACGTCAACTGTTAATGCCAAATTTTGGCCAAGGGAAAATGCACCTAACCTCTACCTGACATCAATGTTAAATTTGTACTTTTTAGGAAGAGATGACTTGCAAAACAAAAAAAAAATGGCTCTGATGCCCAAGTCAGTAAGAGAATTGTATAATAGAGAAGAAGTAAGAAGTTTAGGTTACCTCATATGGAGTTATCATGATGTATTTATAGAGGATTTGATCCAGGTTCCAACTAGGAATAGGGTATGAGTTTTCCTAATCCTAAACGAGCTAGGTTATCTCTCAAGCAAAATGGGCCAGGGCATGCTGTTCATCATACTCCGATCCTTGGCCTCGACCTCTGTAATGACCCAAGTTTAGGAGGGGTACATGAATGAACGGATATCACATGCTTTTCTTCCGATCCTTGGCCTCAACTTCTGTAATGGTTAAGAAAGGCTTAAAAGAATTGAAGGTTACTACCTATACCAACAATGTGCACTTTCCTTTTTGGTGACTCAATCATAAGATCTCCAAAGTTAAACATGCTTAGCTTGGAGCAATCCTATGTTGGGTGACCTCCTGAGAATTTTTCTAGGATGCATGTGAGTGAGGACAAAACATGCTGAAAGGACTCGTGTTGATTTGTGGTTTGTGGGGACAACATTCACTTCTAAAAAGCATTCAAGGCAAGGGAGGATGACATAACCAGGTCGTAGGGGAATGTTGGGGAATGTTGATTGAAAGTTACTACCTATAAGCTTAGCTTAAGAGGCTCGGCCTCGATTGGTCTTATCCTTTCAATCTTCTCTTGCTCTCGTTTGACCATTTTATCATTGATTTCAGAATCCACCCATAACAAATACAATCCAAAAATTGAAGATTTTTTTATAAAATAAAAACTAAACAAAATGAATATATTGCATAGGTGTTTTATAACATCATGCTTAGATCATACTGTGCTATTTTATATAATCAATCTCTCTTGATACAATTTTGTTTTAGCTAAATAGTTACTCAATCGACTATAGATATAAGTTGAGCAAAATTTTAAAATATCTTGACTTTTAGTGCACTCCAAAATATAAAATAATCTAAGTTTAAACTTTGCTAGACCATAATTTTAAATTTTTAAATTTTGTGTAGTTGTTTGAGATCCGTGTGGTTAAAGATAGCTTATTTGATTATTCAACCCAAAAAAGGATCATATGGCTTTAAATTTAGATTACACAATGTTTTTCTTCAACAGTTCAACCTTTTGAGTTGTGGTGCTCAAGCCATAGTGCCGATAGAGGAGTGAGAGAAGGAGAAGTCAGAGAAAATAATGAAGAAAGAGGATAGAGGTAAGAAAGAGAAGAAGAAGAAGATAAGGTGAGACGTGAGAGAAAGTAGAAGAAGATAAATATTGTGGATCTAAGTAGGGATGATCATCGGTTGGGTGGAGTTGGTTTTGGACAAAAATCGTTGCTGGCCATCGATGAATCGATTTTTGTCAGCCGTTCTAATAGTGCCAGAGACGATGCTCAATGTGTTTGTAATCTAATTGTAAAAAGATAATTTCACTAAACAAAAAAAATTGAAAAAAAAACTTTTTGGAAAGTATGTCATTTTTTCAATAATTTTTTTTTTTCAATTTTCATGAAAGTTTTGCGAATTTTTCAGCAAACACTAAATTACATAGAATAAAATATATGGTATTTTACCCTAGTTTTTCAAAATATGAAACAAACAATTCTTTTTGTAAATATAAAATACACTATGTTGTGAATTTGAAGAGTACAACGGAAACACAGATGGTAATAAAATATAATATTAAAATAAATATAATATAATAATAAGATAAATAAATATTAAATTAAATAAAACATAATATATAAATAAATAAAATAACAAAATGAGAAATGAGAAAATTCTCAAATTTCTCTACTTTCTCCAATTTGAATAGAATTTGCCCAATGTGTGTATTATTTTTAAGATCCACCAAATGTCACTATTTATAGGGAAAGTAGCAAGTAGAATGTGGATTTACGTAGACACCAAATATGAATAATTACAAGACATATGGACAACATGAAGGGTGACACACGGCTTTTGGGACACTAAGCAATGAGCATCTATTTGTTATTATAATATTCATAATACTCCTCTTTAGATGCCCATATATATGAAATATGCATCGTTAAAACTTTACTAGGAAAAACCCAATGGGAAAAAACCCTAGTAAAGGAAAAAGAATACATATTTCATATAATATATACTTCTAAAAGAATACAATATTTTACTCCCCCTCAGGAAAATATTACTTAAGATCTCTGAGTCGCCACATTCCAATGTTGTGCACCAATTTTTCAAAAGTTGCGGTTGATAATGCCTTTGTAAATAAGTCTGTCAGGTTATCCTTCGAACAAATTTGTTGTACAGTGATGTCGCCATTTTTTTCAAGATCTTGAGTGTAGAAAAGTTTCGGTGAAATATGCTTTGTTCTATCTTCTTTAACATATCCTCTTTTGATTTTTGTTATGCAAGTTGTATTGTCTGCGTATAATATTGTTGGAGGGTTTTTATTAGAAGACAAACCACATGTTTCATGAATGTACTGAGTCATTGATCTTAACTAAACATTCTCGACTAGCCTTGTGAATTGTAAGAATTTCAGCATGATTTGGGGAAATGGCCGTTATGGTCTGTTTTACTGATCGCCATGATATAGCAGTTCTCCACATGTGAACAGATAACCTGTTTGAGATCTAGCTTTGTGTGGATTATCCAAAATCTACATAACCAACTAGATCAAAATTTGATTTATTTGAATAAAACAAACCTTATCTAGCTAATAAATTTATTGAAGATGCTTAATTTTGTTCCAATATTTTTTTTGTAGGAGAAGAACTATATCTAGCTAATAAATTTATTGAAGATGCAATATTTAGTCTTCTATTATTAGCAAGATACATAAATGCACCAATTGCACTAAAATATAGTACTTCAAGACCAAGAAGTTCTTCATTATCTTCTCGAGGTCGAAATATATCTTTCTTTATATCCAATGAACGGACGTCCATTGGAATCTTTAGTGAATGTGCTTTGTCCATATAAAATATTTTCAAAACTTTCCTATATAAGTTGACTGATGAATAAATATTCTATCTGCTAAATGCTCAATTTACAAACCAAGACAAAATTTTGTTTCACTGAGATCTTTCATCTCAAATTGTTTCTTAATATATTCTCTTACCTTTGATAGCTCTTCAAGAGTTCCAATTATATTCAAGTCATCAACATATACAATTATAATAGCAGATCCTAATTGTGATTTCTTTATAAAAACACATGGACATATGGGATTATTTTGATATCCTTCTTTCAATAAATATCCACTCAGGTGATTGTATCGCATTCGTCTTGATTGTTTCAATTCATATAGTGATATCTGTAACTTTATTGAATAACATTCTTGAGAATTTGATGTATATATTTCAGGTACCTTAAATCTTTCTAGAATTCTCATATAAATATCATTATCAATATATCCATATAAATATGTTGTGACTACATCCATAAAATGCATATCCAGACTTTAATACACAATCAAGCCAATTAAATATCTTAGTGTAATTGCATACACCATTGGAGAATATGTCTCCTTATAATCAATACCAAGTCTTTGTGAAAAACCTTGTACAACTAGTCTTACTTTATATCTTGTGACCTCATTATTTTCATTTATTTTCCTTACAAATACCCATTTGTATCCCACAGGTTTAACACCTTCTGGTGTTCGGACTACTGGTCCAAAAACCTGACGTTTTGAAAGTGAGTTTAATTCTGTCTCGATTGCTTCTTTCCACTGAAGCCAATCTTTTCTATGTCGAAATTCTTCAACAGATTATGGTTCAGGATCCTCATTTTCAAATATAATATCAAGAGCAATATTATACGCAAAAATGTTAATAATTACATTAGTTTGATGTCATCTTTTTCCTGTCATGACATAGTTTATTGAAATCTCATTATTATCTTTAGGTATTTCACCTTCCTTACTAGTCATGTCGAGGATTTTTTCATGGATATTTACATCCTCAACCAAGTCTTTTTCACTATTAATTATTTTTCGATTTCGAGGATTTTTATCTCTGGAACTCATTGGTCTATCACGCTTCTGGCGTGTTCCATACTCATTAGTGACAACTTGTTGTGTTAGGATATTAATTTTCGATGGAACATTTGTAGCTCGTATATGTGACCTAGTTACTTTCGTTGTATCTATAAATGCATCTAATAGTTGATTTGCGATATTTTGAAAATGAATTATTACTGAACTTCAAGTTCACATTGATCTATACAGAGATCTAAATGAGACAATAACGATGCATTCCATGTAATTTCTTAATTTCTCCCCCTAATATTGGAAATTTTGGTCTCATTAAAATGACAATCAGCAAATCATGCAGTAAATACATCACCCATCATGGGTTCAAGATATTTGATAATTGATGGGAATCATATCCAATATATATTCCTAACCTCCTTTGAGGACCCATCTTAGTGCGTTGTGGTGGAGCAATTGGAACATATACTGCACATCCAAAAATTCTTAGATGGAAAATATTTGGCTCATGACCATATACTAATTGTAATGACGAGCACTTTTGATAAGCTACTGGTCTAATGCGTATAAGTGACACTGCATGCAAAATAGCATGTCCTCATACAGATGAAGGAAGCTTAGCTCTCATAAGTAATGGTCTTGCAATTAATTGCAAACGTTTTATAATTGATTCTGCTAAACCGTTTTGTGTATGAACATGGGCTACAGGATGTTTAACAATTATTCCAATTGACATACAATAATTATCAAAAGCTTGGGATGTAAATTCGCCAGCATTATCAAGACGAATGGTCTTAATTGTATAATCATGAAATTGTGCTCTTAACTTAATTATTTGAGCAAGTAATCTTGCAAATGCAAGATTTCGACTTGATAATAAGCACATGTGTGACCATCTACTGGATGCATCTATTAATACCATAAAATATCTAAATGGTTCACTTGGTGGGCTTAATAAGTCCACATATATCACCATGAATTCGTTCTACAAATGCAGGTGATTCAGTCCCCACTATAGCTCATGGTATAATTGTGATAATTTTCCTTGAGAGCAAGCATCACATGATAATTCATTAGATTGAAGAATCTTTTGGTTCTTCAATGGCTGTCCATTTGAATTCTCAATAATTCTCCTCATCATTATAAATCCTAGATGACCTAGTCGGTCATGCCAAATTTTAAATATTTTTGGATTCATGAACTTCAAGTTCATTGTTGCACATGTTTCAATTACTCATATATGAGTATAATACAATCTAGAAGATAAAACAAACAACTTTTCCAATATACATTTTTCACTTGAGACAGTAGAGATAATATATAGATATTCTACATTATTTTTACTATCACTCTTAATATGATAACTATTGCAACGTATATCTTTAAAACTTAGAAGATTTCTCCTTGATCGACTAGAGAACAATGTATTGTCAATTATAAATTTTGTTCCTCTAGGCAAAATAATATTTGCTTTTCCAAAGCCTTCGATCAAGTTTATAGAACCTGATATTGTATTTACTTTCGCTTTCAGCATAGTCAATTTGAAAAAGTAATTTTTATTTGTAAGTATTATATGTGTAATTGCACTATCTGTTAGACATAAATCTTCTTTACTCATTTTTTAGTCACCCAACATATGAAAATGATCAATGTTTCCTCATTAAAAAAAATAATTACAATAAGAAAAACAACACTTAAAATATACAAAAGTTACTAAAAAAAACATGAAGATAGTTAGAAGAAAACAATAACATTAAGTCTAGATATTCTTAAAATTAAAAGAAACACTTGATGTTCCATCAACTGTGTCAATCTTCTTTTCAAGAGATTTAAAGAAGTCCGCCACATCCAAATTTGCCATATGGGATAGGTCAAATATATCATTATCCTGGTATGCAAAATTTGCTTCTACATTTTTCCCTTTTTCCTTCAGGGAGGTTTAATAGAGGTCAACTAAATATTTTGACGTACGATAGGTGTGTGACCAATGCCCAGTCATTCTGCATTAGAAGCATTTATTTTCAACACTTTGAGCTCTTTTCTTATGGACCTTTTTTTCTTTGTGATTATCATTTTGTGTGGTCTTTTTGAAATTTGAATGATTAAACGACCACCACAAAAATAATAATGATTTCTTCATTTGCCATGGTCACGACCTCGACCGCTACCACGACCTCGACCTCGACCACGATTATTATTAAAATTCACAACACCCACTTCAAGGAATGGTATCGTTCCAGTTGATCAAGATTCATGATTTTTTATCAATAACTCATTATTTTGTTTGGCCACGAGAAGACATACAATTAATTTAGAATACTATTTAAAACCTTTCTCTTGATATTGTTGCTGCAAGAGCATATTCGAGACATGAAATGTAGAAAATGTCTTCTCTAACACATTAACATCAATAATTTTCTCTCCGCATAATAGCAATTTCGAACTGATTTTAAATAATGCGGAGTTGTAATCACTTATTGATTTGAAATCTTATAGCCTCAAGTGTATCCATTCATAACGAGCTTTAGGAAAAATAACTGTTTTTTTAGGATCATACCTCTCTTTCAATTTTTTTTTCACAAGATACGGGGATCTTTTATTGTAAGATACTCCATTTTCAATCCCTCATGGATATGACGACGAAGAAAAATCATAGCTTTTGTTTTATTCTGACTGGATGTCGTATTTTCTTTTTTAATAGTCTCCCTAAGATTCATAGCATTCAAGTGGATTTCGGCATCAAGTACCCATGACAAATAATTATTGTTGTTAATATCAATGACGACAAATACTAATTTTGTGAGATTTGTCATGGCAGCACTATCATAAAATATTGTATTTATGTTAGAAATTTAATAGATATTGAATATGCAAAATAACATTAAATTTATTAATTATAACGAATAGGGAAAAACTGACATATCTTAGGACCTACCTTTAGCGGGAATAACGACAGGAGTTTATGCTGATAACGTGTTGTGAATTTGAGGAGTATAACGAGAACACGGATGATACTAAAATATAATTAAATAAATAAATATTAAAATAAATAAAACATAATATATAAATAAATAAAATAAAATAAAATAAAATAGCAAAATAAGAAATGAGAAAATTCTCAAATTTCTCCACTTTCTCTAATTTGTATGGAATTTGGCTAATGTGTGCTATTTTAAGATCCACCAAATGCCACTATTTATAAGTAAAGTGACAAGTAAGATGTGGACTTATATGGACACCAAACATGAATAATTATAAGGCAGATGCACAATATAAAGGATGATATATGGTGATATATGGCTTTTAGGACAAGCATCTATTTATTATTATAATATTCATAATACACTATGCTTTTTAAAATACAGAATATTTTGTTGGAAATATAGAATATACATAACTTTCTAGTTCTTCCTTTTTTTAAGAATGTGCTAACATTTTAAATTTAATATTTTTGTCTCTTTTTGGAAGTACCAAAAACATTTTTTTTTTCAGAAAAGAAATATTGACTTTGGGACACGTTAAAAAAATATAGAACTTGATTAATTTTTAAGTACAGAATATAGAATTAGAATACGTGAAAATTGAAATATGCAATATTCTTTGAATTTATTATATAAAGTACATGATATTAACATACAAAATTTTTTAGAAATATAGAATACATTATGTTTTCTAAAAATAAAGTACGTCATACCTAACTAGATACGTTTCAGATATAAAAATATGCAAACATTTTGCATTTTGAAAAGATTGAAATCCTTTTTTTCTTCTTTTTTAATTTTGAATAACTTAATCACACCACTTTAAATATATCTCGTCATGACGTTCACTATAACACAAAATATTTGTACGAGTATATATCGCAAACAGAAGACTCGTGGAATGTTTGACGATTAACATTGTGTAGAAAGTATAGACAGATGAAACTCTAAACTCAAAAAATAATTTATGAAAAAATGCATACATGTTGGTTCAAACGAGGGTAAAATGAACTTAATTTGTACACAATAAAAATATGCATTGATTGTCAACAATAACAATAACAAACATTAATGGGGATTCATTATTTAACATTAATTCAAATTAATGTTAAAACCTAATGCAACATTAAGATATATATTCGAGTATATATACATACTATAACTTGGTACACCTATATATATCATGTAATGTATGTGTAAGTATATACTCTTAACATTTGCTCTCTTGGAATACTATATACACCTATAATTAAGTACACACTTAAGGGTTCATATAATATATATGTGAGTATATATATCTTTAACCCTTGTCATTGTTGAATGTTAGATAATTAAGTTCAAAAGAAAAATGTGGAGAGTTGGAACTAACATTTGTATGTTAGGCCACATTCACCCCACTAAAAATGTAATAGATCAATAAAAAAAAAAAAAAAAAAAAGTGGGCCCCATTTGATTACTTTTCATATTGTTTACTTGTGTTCTGTATTTGTACTAACACATGGGTCATGCATCTAAATCTGTAATGAAATAATAGATTAACAAAGAGTACTCAATCCGATTGCACCTAAGAATTACGTCTTTTCGTTATTACCGTTATAATTACCGTTACGGCTACCGGCTACCGTTATTGTTACCGTTACAATGAAAAAATTATCAATTTTGACATCTTTACTGTTACCGTTACCCTCAGAGGTAGAGGTAACGATAATAGTAAATTTGAAAATTCATAATTTTAAATAAATACGATCAAAATCAATCTAATTACGTTTGCAATTCAAACTTATTACAATTGACCCATCAATGAAATTTCATTATGATTATACCAATTTTTATTATGATTTGGTAAACGTAACCTTTTGAGGAAAAACTGAATCAATGGAAATCATTACTCATAACCATTAAATAAGGATTTTGGAAATATTCCAACTTCTAGTGCGTATACATTAAAAAAAAAAAACAAAAAAACAAGCCATTGAGTGTGCTCTTCTATATCTCATGCAACTTTATATCTTTCTCATCTTCTTTCTTTCGATGATCTCCGTCTATATTTCTTTTTCGCTTTACATCTATTTACACTATGTCTGCATCTCCATCTAACGTATCTTCGACTAGAATCATAAAATGAATGTATGTACATCTTTGTATACTTCATCTAAGGGATGTATAGTGTATCGATAAGATGACAATTCAAATTTTAGATGAATTTTGAATTTTGGAAATGGAGGATTGAAGGCAGAGTTTTATTTTTGGGCCATGTTTACCAAACCGCAATGAAAAATGATGTAATTGTAATGAAATTTTATTAATGTAGGATTGTATCAATTGTAGTGGAAGCATAAGAACCATCTAAGCATTCAAATTCACTAATTTTGGCATAATATAAAGCATACTTCTTGTAGAACTTCTTCAAAGCTTATTCTCTAGTTGCAATCTTCTTTATATCTTATTGTAGACCACCTCAAGATCTTCCCCACTATTCTCTTGGTGCTCTAGATTGAGTTGTGGGACTAAAACAAGCTTGAATCAAGGGATGAAGGAGAAAAGCTCACTACAGCAACCATTGTTGAAGAACCATTCTTCAAACCGAATTTTCTCTTAAAATTTTGTAGATTGCATGCTCGATTTTCTCTCCAATCTTCTCATTATATTGCAAATCAACGTGCAAAAAGAAGAGCTGCATGAATTGCAGCTCATGCTTGGAGAAGACAAGGCAAAATGATTGTTATATGTGTGAGCTAGTTAAGTGATGGATAATGGAAAAAACCATTTTTTCATTTTGTGTTTTTGTTTTCTTTTCCTTTTTCAATTTTATCCAAAAATCAAATTTTGATTTAAAAAATCTATTTGATTTTAAAAATAAAAAATTAATTAATTTCATAAATAAATTAATGAATTAATAAAACTTAATTAATTTAATGTCAAATATTAAATTAATTTTAACACATATCCATCTTTATATATTTAAATCATATTTAAATATATAAATTCTCCTATTCCGTTTAATTCTAAAATTAAACATATTATTATATCTCATATAATTACTAATTCCCTTAATTCTAATTTGAACGTTTCAAATTAACTTATCAGGCTATTCTAGAGCTAGTCCGTTACGAGCTAGTAGGGGGACCTCGCGGACCTATAGATCATGGGCTACAACGATCTGAGATTAATTGGTTAAACTCATTAGACCAAATTAATCTCCATTCGTTAACTAATGGGTCACTTTACTAAAGCCCATAGTTGCACTCCCCTCACTATAGATATATTATGTCCACATAATTTAACCATAATCAACAAATCGACCCTTCACGGGTTGTTCGTAATAACGACTGGGTCAAATATATATTTTACCCCCGAGATTATGTCTTATTCCTCAAGTCCTTACTGATTCTCTAATGAACAACTGGTTTGTGATCCAATCACCAAACCAAACTCTCTCAGCCCAGTGAGAGGGTGAAGCCCCTTGTTCAAGACCTGGATTCAGTGCTTGAGAGAACAACCTTTCTCCTATCCCTAAATCGGGTAGGTGTGAACTCCGTCTTGCACCCTATGTCCCCAGCTATCTATCCGGTCTTACCCCTGAAATGGGAGTCTGGCGCTGTTGAGCCAACCCTCAACTATGCAAATCTAAGGGCAATCCCGAATAAACAGGAGTTCATAGTTAGCTCAGGATTAAGATCGAGTTACCTAGGTCATCTAGGTAAAATAGTCAGTCTTAAATAGTAAACAACGTTATGAAGTAAGAGTGACTTATTTCTTGGTCCGGATCTTATGCAAACTCATTGCATAGGATGCCCCCACTCCTCATGTCATAACATGTACGAATTAGGATCACATCGTATGTAGCAATTTACAACTCTTTGTAACAACTACAGAGTAGGCCGCATCCAATGGTATTACCAGAATAAGGTAACCTCATTCATGTACCATAGATCATTTTAACTATTTACTCGAACCCGATCCACTTTTATGTCTCCACATAAAGTTCAAGTACTCATACAATAGCCATGGGTCTTAGTTTATTGGATTTAGACTTTCATACAATTTATAAGATTAATAACAAGTATATTGATAATAGAAAATGTTTATCATTTTACAAACTGTGAGTTTTTAGGACATAAAACCCAACAATACTCCCACTTGGACTAAAACTCTAATGGATTAATATATACAAATATATACAATGTTGAGTTTACATGGAGAGAATAAAATGTACAAATACAATAAACTAGGGCATTACTAAACCCATCAATTCTCCCACTTGCCCTAGTGATACAAAACTCGTAGACGTAGACCTACTAGGTGACCCTCGAACACTTTAGCCGAGAGGGCCTTCGTAAATGGATCAGCTAAGTTATCTTGGGAAGCAATCTGAGTGACAATGACGTCTTCTCTATGTATAATCTCCCTGATGAAATGGTACTTCCATTCGATATGCTTTCCCCTTTTATGGCTTCATGGTTCCTTTGAATTTGCAACTGCTCCACTGTTATCACAATAGAGAGTGACAGACAGGTGCATGTTAGAAACTACTTCCAGATCTATCAGGAACTTTCTGAGCCATACTACTTCTTTTGCTGCTTCGCTTGCAGCTACATACTCAGCTTCCATTGTGGAGTCCGCAATACAACTCTGCTTGATGCTCCTCCGTTCAGAGTGAATACTGGCCCCGAAATTGATTTCCTCGAATCAATATCGGTCTGAAAGTCAGAATCAATATATCCAGTAAGCATCAGATCCTTAGGACCATACACGAGCATATAATCTCTCGTTCTCCTAAGATACTTGAGAAATTTTTTAACAACAGTCCAATGGTCATGACCAGGATTGGACTGAAATCTGCTGACAATTCTTACGGCATAACATATGTCGGGATGAGTACACAACATTGCATACATCAAACTCCCAACTGCAGATGCATATGGACTTCGATTCATCTACTCAACCTCTTGAGGTGTCTTAGGACTCTGCTCCTTAGACAAGTGAATTCATGCCTAAAAGGTAAAGATCCTTTCTTGTAATTTTGCATTTTATACCTAGACAACATCTTGTCTATTTGGATTCTAAGAACATACTATGCTTCTCCCAAATCTTTCATTTGGAATTGTGAAGCCACCCATCTCTTAACGTCAGCTAGATATTCTACCTCATTCCCAATGAGTAGAATATCATCAACATACAACACCAGAAAAGCGACAGTTTTGTTGATGATTTTCTTGTAGACAAAGGGTTCGTCAATATTTTATTCAAAGCCATAAGATTTGATCGCAACGTCAAATCTCATATTCCAGGATCTAGAAGCTTGTTTTAATCCATAAATGGATCGATTAAGCTTGCACACTTTTTGCACTTGACCCTGCTGTATAAACCCTTCTGTTGAGACATATAGATACTCTCTTCAAGATAGCCATTCAGAAAAGCTGTCTTGACATCCATTTGCCATATTTCATAATCATAAAATGTGGTTATGGACAAGAGTATTCTAATAGACTTTATCATGGCAATTGGAGAGAAGGTTTCTTCAAAATCTAACCCCTATTTGGGTAAACCCTTTTGCCATAAGTCTAACTTTGTAGGTCTGTACCTTACCAGCTTGGTCTTGTTTTCTCTTGTAGATCCACTTGCAACCGATGGGTTTTACCCCTTCCAGTTGATCTACAAGATCCCAGACAGAATTGAAATACATAGATTCCATTTCAAGGTCCATGGCTTTAATCCATTGGTCTTTGTTCACATCGTTCATTGCTTGATTAAAAGACAATGAATCCTCTAAACCATCATCTAGTATGATGACTTGAGTTTCAATTAAACCCATATACCAGTCAGGCTATTGCACAACCCTCCCACTACGACGAGGCATTCTCAACTCCTGAGAAGGATGTAAGTATCAATTTCATCACAACTCTTGTTGACGGACCTGTTCTATCAACAACTCTTGTTGAAGGACCTGCTCGATCAAAAACTCTTGTTGATACGTTTGTTGTTTCTCTAGACATTTCTTCTATTACTAGCTTACTGCGAGGTTGATGGTTATTTATATAATCTTCCTCCAGGAAGGTTGCATTTGTTGATACAAATACTTTATCTTCCTGAGGATCATAAAAGAAACCACCTTTTGTTTCTTTTGGGTAGCCTACAAATAGACATACTTTTAAATGGTGTTCTAGCTTTTTAGGAATTTGCATCAAAACATGTGTTGAACAACCCCAAATCCTGAAGTGACGTAAATTTCCTTTACGTCCCATCCAGAGCACATCAGGCGTTTTAGAAACGCTTTTCAAGGGAACTATGTTGAAAATATACACCGCAGTCCTAACTACGTGTCCCCAAAAAGAATTTGGTAACTCAGCGTAACTCATCATGGAACGAACCATGTCCAACAAAGTTATGTTTCTCCTCTCTGCCACATCATTCTGCTAAGATGTGCCAGGGACTTTGAGTTGAGATTGAATTCCATGTTCTATCAAATAGTTCTGGAATTCTATGTCCAAATACTCACCACCTCGATCCGATCGACGTGTTTTAATCTTTTTACCTAATTGGTTTTCAACCTCAGCCTTATACTCTTTGAACTTTTCAAAAGTTTCAGACTTTTGGCGCATTAGGTAAACATGCCCATACCTGGAATGATCATCTATAATACTGATGAAATATTCATACCCTCCTCTTGCTCCTAAGCATTTAGAGGCCCATAACAAGGTCCTGAGTGAATACGCTCTAGGGGTTTCTTTGGCTCTAAGACCTTTTCCAGAAAAAAGATCTTTTCTTTTACCCTAAAGACAAGATCTCACATGGTGGTAATAACTATCTTCCAACTTGTTTAAAAGACCGTTCTTAACCAATCTCTTCAATCCTTATGAGTCCTTTTCTTTGAGTCAATTTTACCCTAAAGACAAGACTCAAGTGCCAAAGATAGCATTGTGAGAAATCTTCCTTTTCTTATTAGTCCCAGGAGTTTTAAACATCTCTATGTTCAAAACAGCTTTGACCTCACTTGGTTTTAACATGTACAAGTTATTTTCTAATTTTACAGAGCAAATCTGTTTTATTTCCCATTTTGATGAACACTTTCACCATTTTTGAAATAAAACTTTATAAATTTTTTCTAGCAAACAGGAGACAGAAATTAGATTTCTTTTCATAGAGGAATATATATGCATTTTTCAAAATAAATGTACTTATTCCTATAAATAACTTCATATCTCCCATACTTTGGCCGAAACAATCTCCCAGACCTATCTTAAAGATTGTTTCACCTCTCGTCAACTGTCTCCAGGAACTTGTTTCCTGTGAGATAGTACATACACGATTAGCGGCACCTGACTCAATTATTCAGATTTATTCATTTTTCACTAAACATGCTTCGATAACAAGTAAATCGTATTTATCTTGTTGTTCGAATTCAGCATTCTCATCTACATAATTCATATTTCAGATGATGTTGGGAATAGAGGACAATCCTCTGTGTATAAACTCTTTTGGTATAATCAACTGCTAGTAATTTGTTTGTTGATTTGATTTTACTTGTATGTACATAAAAGCGAGTATTCTAGAATTCGACATGCTGATAAAATTCAAACAAATTCTAATTAGCAAATTGTAACTAAATCCAAAGTCAAGTTTTAGCAAAAAGTACCCATAACCATTATTTATTTCAAACGATATTTTAGTGAGTCAGAATATGTGCTACCGTGGGGCAGTTAGATACTCCTTCACTAAAACAAACAATTTTGACCAAACACTATCCGGAATAACTCTTATTTCTTATTGTCGTTTAGTTATCGTTTTCTGTCAAGATCTTTACTAATAACTTAGTAATTCTTGTAAGTGTGACCTGCCATTTTCAGATCCTATAGGACGTTATAATTTGCCTCCGAAATAGAAGACAATATCCAAGACGGAACTATAAGACCCTATCATTTTACTGAAGCCTGAGTTGTTCTGAATCCTATGTTACAACCCTCAGGGGGGATAAACCGTCGCTAGACGACTAGCAAAGGGCTGCTTAAAGCTAATCAAGGTGCAACATAGGAATCTCACAGTTCAGACTAATGGAGGAGACCGCAGGATATATTGACACATATCCTTCACCACCTTACTATGAACTACTTCCTACGTTTACCTTGATATTGACTCATACAAAACACTTTCCGTAAGGGTCACTCCCAGGGTGACACGAAGCGCCATATGAATCTCACGATGTAAACTATATGGAACGTGGCAGTTGAAATCTATTATCGTATAATAGACTTATATTTGAACAAACTTCCTCTTATTCACCGAAATCTAGATTTAAGCTAAAAAAATACTCTCCGTAGGGAGGTCACTCCCAGGGTGACACGAAGTACCGCTTAAATCTAGATTGTGAAACTCTTAGAAACGTGAGAGCTAAAAATAACATATCGTATATGTTATTAATTCTCCACTGAAGTTTTCTAATAACTCTATCACTATAGAAGTTATTATTAAACTACCACTGAAGTGTTCTATTTTAGGTAGATTTTACTTAGGTTCTTTTCGGCTAATAAAACAACCCTAAGTCTATTTGGTTTATCCAAGTATAACTCTTTTAAATTGGATTTTAAACTATTATGTCTATAGGTGATAGAACCATTTTATTACTGCACATCACTCCGTATGCACATAAACCGGTTACCAACGCTCAATAAATTCGGCGCATATTCCCAGGTAGAAGGCGTGTCCGTATGATCAATTTGTCATATCGTTAGTATTGTCATTACGTTACAGTACCCCTAATACGATTGGATTTTTAAAGTTTAATAATTTAACAATTAAACAGGTGGGTCAACCTACGTGAGCATGCAAGCTGTTGTTTATGATTTTAAATGTCTATCCAATTTTTATAAACAACTTATAAAACTTTTTGAGACAATGCTAAACATCCATAACATACATGAGGCGTTCAAATTGTAATATAACATTTTATAGAATAAAGAACCCTAACATGCATACTATTATTTATAACAATTAATAAACTAGCTTTTAATGCATGTTACATAGCTTCTATGGTGGGATTTTAAATCTAAATGGCATACTATATGCACATACAAGATTTATTTAATTATAACATACATCAAATGCATAAATAATTAAACATAGACTGATATGGTTTTAGTTTTGGCAAAAACAGGCAAACAAAACCTAATTATTACAAAAGAACTTCCAGACCGCTCCCGGACCGCTCGAACCATTCCAAAAAGAACTCAATTAGCTTGAACCGAACCCAAACTGTTTAAATCGGACCAGCCAAGAACCATTCGAAGCTGAACCGGACAGGACTACAAGAGAACCGGTCGAACTGGCATCCCTTGCACATGTTCAACATCTCGCTAAGTCTCATCGTTTAGCAATGACAACCATTGTCTAGCATTTTGCCAAATCGTTTAGTAAATGCTTGATCATTTAGTGCGTGAAAAGGTAAACAATCGTCTAATGCCATCGCATAGCATTCAACGCATCGCCCAGCTGTCGCGAAAAGGTATGCGATCGTGTAGTGCTATCGCATAGCAACTCAACGCATCGCTTAGCTGCTGCATAGAGGTAAATGATCGCGTAGTGCTATTGCATAGCAACTTAACGCATCGTTTAGCTCCCGATCAAAGATAAACGATCGAAGTAAGCAATCACTCAGGGCTATCATATAGCTCTTCATAACTATCGCTTAGTTCTATCGTATAGAACCAAACGATCGTTTAACACAATCGTCTAGCACTACATGTCATCATTCAGTATCCGCCATGTAGCTAAACGATCGCTTAGCTCCATCGTATAGAACATCATCGCGTCGTTCAGCATCATAGGTAAGTGATTTGTTTAGTTCCATCGCATAAAAACTTCAACGCATCGCTTAGCACTTCGTCTATACGATCGCTTAGCTCCACATCTAAACGATCGCTCAGCGCTATCGCATAGCACTTCATTGCATCGCTTAGCGTGTATCGTTGCTAAATGATCGCATAGTACCATCGTATAGTAAATTCAATGTATCGTTTAGTTCCCACGCCAAAACTAAACGATCGCTTAATGCTATCATATAGCAAATTGAACGCATCGTTTACCTCCCGCAGGTATATGATCGTCTAGCGTTCAATATCACAACAACCAGTGCCCATTGCTATACGATCGTCTAGCTTTTCTTCACATCGTGTAGCGTCTAGAGCTAGACGATCGTTTAGCAACTGGAACCTCAGCAACGACAAGAACAGAGGCTGATCAAGCAAGAGCCTCTGCAACTCGGCCTCTTCGCTTGTTTCTTCGATTTACAGCTTAATATCTACTCTAGTGACTCCAAATAAATTATAGACTCTTGGAAACACATTAAAGCTGATCAAGCAAGAGCCAATTACAAATTTAAATGAGAAATTAAAGAGAATTAAATAGCCAAAACTCAGAAAACCATATTAGTGCATCAGTTTCATATTTCTCATATAAAACACCCACTAAACAAAAATTAAACCGAATTGAATACTTATTTGATGCTTTGATACCAATTGTAGGATTGTATCAATTGCAGCGGAAGCACAAGGATCATCTAAGCATTCAAATTCACTAATTTTGGCATAATATAAAGTACGCTTCTGCAGAAAAAATGGGTTTCAAGACATACCTCTTGTATAACTTCTTCAAAGCTTCTTCTCCAGCTGCAATCTTCTCCATATCTTATTGTAGACCACCTCAAGATCTTCTCCACTATTCTCTTGGTACTCTAGATTGAGTTGTGGGACTCAAAACAAGCTTGAATCAAGGGATGAAGGAGAAAACAACCACTGTTGAAGAACCATTCTTTAAACCGAATTTTCTCTCAAAATTCTGTAGATTACATGCCCGATTTTCATGTCAATCTTTTCATTATATTGCAGATCAACATATAAAGAGAAGAGCTGCATGAGTTGCAGCTCATGCTTGGAGAAGACAAGGCGTTTTTGTTTTCTTTTCCTTTTTCAATTTTATCCAAAAATCAAATTTTGATTTTAAAAGTCTATTTGATTTTAAAAATGAAAAATTAATTGATTTCATAAATAAATTAATGAATTAATAAAACTTAATTAATTTAATATCAAATATTAAATTAATTTTAACACATATCCATCTTTATATATTTAAATCATATTTAAATATATAAATTCTCCTATTCCGTTTAATTCTAAAATTAAACATATAATTATATCTCATATAATTACTAATTCCCTTAATTCTAATTTGAACGTTTCAAATTTAGCTAGTCGAGCTAGTAATCTCCATTCGTTAACTAATGGGTTCCAATCACTAAACCAAACTCTCTCAGGTGGGGCCTAGTGAGAGGGTCAGGTGGGGCCTAGTGAGAGGGTGAGGCCCAAGACCTGGATTCAGTAACAATCTTTCTCCTATCCGTCACCCTATGTTCCTAGTTATCTATCCAAGTTACTCGAATAGTCAGTCAAAGTGAGAGTAACTTATTTCTTGGTCCGGATACGCTCTCACTCCTCATGTACGAATTAGGATTATGTAACACTTTACAATGTAACATCCAATGGTATTACCAGAATAAGGTACAGTTTTGAATGCTAGGAAAATAAAAAATACAAAGGCTCTCAACGTTAGAAAATACCAACAAAATTATGAAAAACAGGACAGCATTGCAACACTCTCCTTCAATGTTGCAATGCTACAAACATTGATGGAAAAATAAAAATTCGTATGCGTGCCTCCACACAAGCAAGCATTCAATGCTTTCTGCATGCATCTATTAAAAATCAATTTTCCAAAAATTAAAGAGAGATTATTTTTTTTATTTTGAAATAAAATTTCACAATTGTGAAAGGGAATTATGTAATTTGTTCATTCTCGTATCATTTTCTTACAAGATTCAATGGATTTCTTGAAGATTTTGCTAATTCATGAGTAAGTTTTCTTTATTGGGGATTATGTTAGATTAATCAATTCTTGAGACTTTTCTTCAATTTTCTTCTTATATTTTGTTGTCCTTGAATGGTCTTGCTCTTTATCTCAACAAAATTTGTTAAAGATGAATTAACTCAAATTTAATTAATTTCTATATGCAAAGTTACATGGCTCTATAGCACATAATTATAATTAGGTTGTAAGAACTTGTGATTCATATTGTTAATTGACCAATTTAGGTTAATTGGCTAATTAGGACATTAGGATTTAGCCTTAATGAACTATGGAACAATTAAATTGCTTGAAATCAATTAAGTCTATATATAGAATTCGTTTCTTTTTCCATTGAAATTCTTACCTAATTTCTTTCATACTCTTATTCATTAATTTCATTACCAAAATTTCATATCTATGAACAAATTGATTTTGATAGGTTTTGGAACTATATTTATATGTTAACTCCATCAATTTTGAGCACTTTCAAGCAATTAGAAGTCAAGATAATTTACCATTAACGCTGCCTCAATGTTGGAAGACAGAAACCAACAAAATTCTGAAAAACAGGTCAGCATTACCTTAAACTTTTCGAGAAGATACTTTTTCTAGAAACAAGATTCTCGATTACAAATATGTTCATGACTTGGCCGCTCCAATTCTTATGGACTATTCAAACGAATTAGTCAGTGTTCAACTTATATAAACCTTCATAGATAAAACAATTTATTGGGAAATATCAATTTGTTCAAGATGAAAATCCTTGGATATTGATTGGTAGGAGTGTTCAAATAATCCACAAACAACTCAAACTATCCAATCTAACATGTAAGAAATTTTAAAATTTGATTACTTTTTATCAATTAATTTATGAATTTTTAATATATTTTTTTTAAAATTGAAGATATATGTTTTTATCTAAAATTTGTAATAAATATCATAAATATTCGATATTTAACATTTGAATTTTATAAGATCTTAATTATTAGTCATGTTATATATAAATTATATATTTTAATTAAAAAGAAAAATAAGCTATAATCCAACCACTCAAAAAATAAGTTATGATCCAACCATTCAATCCAATCCAAATTTTAAATACTGAGTTAGATTGAAGACGTTATTTGAGTCATTAAGATTCAACCCAACCAATCCCAATTTTTAGGTTGATTGGCTGTGATTGGATCCAACGAGGGATATATTTAGGCTGCAATGTGTGACTATCGAGAGGCGACCGTCACTCCTCCCTGCAAAACCCTTCCATGTGCTCATCCAAATGTTAAGACAAGCGGTCGATCCGCATTGTGAAGGCAAGGTCATGCTTTTAGTTTTAACTCAAAAAGGGTGAAGTGTAGTTCTTATGCATTTTTGGTGCCTTCTCTACACAACAACAAAATTTTGCAGTTCACAACGAAACAGACTCCCTATGAAGTATAACTCACAGATCAACAACTCGATCAATCAACAAATATAGTGCAAACAAAATTAAACTATAACAATCGTAAAATCACGTTTCATTAAGCAGCAATCGTTCTCCGCCAATTTGAAAAGGTTCATCAGAAGACCAATGCTTAATCCATTCCAAAGAAGACCAATAAAAAGGCTTATTTAAAAGAGGACCGATCATGGACCAGTTAAAGATAGAAAAATGTTTGGATTCGATTGGAGGAATGGAGAATTAAAAGAGGTAGAGAAATTTGATGTAGGGAAGATGATTGTTGAAAATTCAATGGGAGATGAATCACAACTGCCCATCTTCCCCTGAAGATTTGATGTTGCAGGGAACACTTTCGGAACAGAGTGCACTGAAATTAGCACTACGCCGATACACACAATCCCTGCTTTTTCAACCTCTAATGCTCAAGCTCAGAGATATTGAAGAAGAAGCAGCAGAACAAAATAATTGATCAGAAATCAGATCGGAAAAGCAAAAAAATATGAAAGATGGCGGCGGAAGAACGAAGAGAAATCTGAACGAAGAAGCCATTTGAGACCCTCACGTTAGGCAGTGCTTATAAAGGCGAAGAACCGCGGCTAGGGCTTCGTGGATTGATCCTTATACCTGCATAATTACGAAAATGCCATGCGGGGCAAAAATGGTGTAGATGACCCACATTTTGGCAAAAAAAAATGAAATTTTGGTATCTTTTTTAAAAGCAATGAATTTTGGCCTTTTGTTTACATCATCGTTATGTGAAATCATCCTTTAATCCTAAATGCATTCTTCTCATATTTTCTCTATTTAGTAGCATTCTTTTTTCTTTTTTCTTTTTTCTTCTTATTCCATCTTCATTTTTTTCTTGCGATTCTTTTTTTTCTGCATTTTTGTGCATTTCTTCTTCCTTTTTTGTTTCTTTTATGGTTCTCTTTTTTTTTTTTTTTCATTTCTTTGCATCGAGCATCGAGCATATAGTATAGAGCATTAGAGCATTGAGCATTAAGTGAACTCCCGAATTGAGAATAGAGCGTAGAGTATTGACGATCGAGGATAAAGTAGCATGTAGCTAGTATATAGCATAGGGTATATAACATATAACATAGAGCGTAAAACATCGAGCATCAAGCACCAAGCATCGAGAATCGAAGATCGAGTAACATGTAGTTAGTATATAGCACAAAGCATATAACATAAAGTATAGAGCGTAGAGCATCGAACATCAAGTATCAAGGATTGAGGATTGAGGAGTGACGATCGAGTATCAAGTATTAAGAAAACTTATGAATTATAGCGCATGAATGGTAAATTCACAAAGTGTTGATGCAAAGCAAAAGGCCACTTTTTATTCAATTTAAAAAAGATACCCATTTTTCATTTGACTCTCCAAAAAGGAGTCATCCGTACAAAAAAAAACCCATCACATATATGGGAAATTTGTACAAATGGTCCTATTTAGGGCCCGACTCAAAATTTGGCCTTCTGCTAACGTCATCTATATGTGAAAGTATCAATTGAACTCAAAACGTATGTGAAGGCTTATTTCTAGCTCTTCACTCCCGCTCCCGCTCCCCACTCCTTCATCTTAATCTCATAAAACACAATTGCAATTTGTTTCTTCAATTTTTCTTTTCATTTATTCAGATTCTTCCTCTCGTTTCTCATTCTCGCTCTCGCTCCTCGTTCCGTGCTCCCACTCCTCTCTCCTTCGTATTATTCTTCACCCAACACACTTGCAACTTTTTTTTCAAGAAAAAAACTGCAGAATGAAGAATAAAGAGAGAAAAACAAAAAAAAATGTGACATAAACATAAATCGCCAGAGAAGAAAAAAGGGAAATCGCCTTAGAAGGCGGCATAAACGAAAGAAATCGTCAGAAACGAAAAAAGAAAAAGAAGAAGAAAAGCAGGAAAAAGGAAAAAATTGAAGAAAAAGAAAAAGTGCTACAAAAGAGAAGAGAAATGAGGAAAAAGAAAGAAGGGTTAAAGTGATGAATTCACAACGTGATGATATCAGCAAAAGGCCAAACTTCATTTGTTTATAAAAGTGAGGCCAATTTGGAGTTTTTTTTTTTTTTTTTTTTTAATATTGTGATTAGAAAAAATATTTAGGGAAATATAGTGGTTTTGAAACTATTTAGAAATATATGGTTGTTTTGAAGATTTCAAGGCAGGGATTTAGTTTAAAATATTTTGTCGAGGGTTCAACCCGACCTGTCAAAAATTAAAGAGGAGATCGAGAGTTTGACCCTCGACTTGAGAAAAAGACGAGGGTTCAACCCTCGACCTGTCAAAAATTAAAGAAGAGATCGAGGGTTTGACCCTCGACCTAAAGGAAATTGAGAACAGGTCCGAAGGGGTTTCAACCCTCGACTGTCGACAACTAAAGAAGATCTATAAGGGAAGATGATAAAATTTGAAAAAGGTCGAGGGTTGAAAAATTATAGAACAAACCCTCAACCTAAAGAAAATTAAAGAATCGTTTAGTATATATATAACACGATCGCACACAATCGTTTAGTAAAATTACTATGCGATCGTTTAATAATTCTTATTAACGTAACAATAGGTGCAAACTTCCGGAAAGAACAAGTGAACGATGAAAAACTTCTTTATTAGAAGCTAAACGATCGTTTACAATCTCTCCACAATCGCTCAATATGACTAAACGATCGCTTATTAAATCCTCTGCGATCGGCCACAAACTCCTACACGATCGCTTAACTATTACTATTTACCACGATCGCCTTTTCAGAACCTATACGATCGCATACCTTTTACTATACGATCGTATACCAAATGATACACGATCGCTGAGCTTTACTACACAATCGCCTAGTGGAAGTAGACGATGAGCGGCACCCTGCGATGGCCTCTCCACGACAACATCTTCCGAACTCCCACTCTTGAGAGCTCTCTTTCCTCACTACACGATCGCCCACAAACTACTACACGATCGCTTAGCTATTACAATTAGACGATCACCTTCTCAAAACCTATACGATTGCCTACCTTTTACGATATGATCGTATACCAAATGCTACACGATCGCATAGTGGAAGTACACGATAAGGGCACGCTGCGATGGCCTCTCGAGAGCTCTCTTTCCTTACTACACGATCGCCCACAAACTTCTACATGATCGCTTACCTATTATAAATAGACGATGGCATTCTCAAAACCTATACGATCGCATACCTTTTACTATACAATCGTATACCAAATGCTACACGATTACTAAGCTTTACTACACAATCGCATAGTGGAAGTACACGATGAGGGCACATTTCAATGGCCTCTCGAGAGCTCTCTTTCCTCACTACACGATCGCCCACAAACTCCTACATGATCGCTTATCTATTACAAATAGATGATGGCCTTCTCAAAACCTATACGATCGCATACCTTTTACTATACGATCGTATACCAAATGCTACACGGTCGCATAGTGGAAGTACACGATGAGGGCACGCTGCGATGGCCTCTCGAGAGCTCTCTTTCCCTATTACACGATCGCCCACAAACTCCTACACGATCGCTTAGCTATTAAAATTAGACGATCACCTTCTCAAAACCTCGCCTACCTTTTACTATATGATCGTATACAAATGCTACACGATCGCTAAGCTTTACTACACGATCGCTTAGTGGAAGTACACGATGAAGGCACGCTACGATGGCCTCTCGAGAGCTCTCTTTCCTCACTACACGATCGCCCACAAACTCCTACACAAAGTTTGGATATCATGTTCCTTACCATAGGGTATGGGGGCAAAAGAAAAGCATTGACTAAAGTGTTCGGTGATTGGGATGAGTCTTACAAATTGTTACCCAGGTGGTTGTATACGTTTACTAAAGGCCATGTTATCCTAACTTCTGTATTTTGAGTATTTGGTCCTTGTATAGAAGCTTTTAATAAATGTCGGCGGATAATTCAGATCGACATGCTGGTATAATCACAGCAGTGAACAATCCAGCAAATGGTTGGATGGGACCAAAATGTCACCATCGTTTCTGCTTGCGACATATTGTCGGCAACTTTAATAAAAAGTACAGATTTAATTCATTGAAAAATTATGTTTATCGTGCCGGGTGTCAGTTTCAAATTTGGAAGTTCAATAAAGCAATTGAAGATATCAAAGGAATAAATCGGAGTTGTCTGAGTTTTTTTGACAACATTAGTTTAGAGCAATTGACTCAAGTACATGATGTAGGATTCAAATATGGGTGGATGACGACAAATCTATCAGTGCATAAATGGAGTCCTCAAAGGAGCTCGAATGTTGCCTATAAATGCTCTTGCTCATATAACATTCTTCAAATGCGTGAATTATTTCGAGAAAAGAAGAGAAGAAATAAGAGATGCATTGGAGCATCAAGACAAATACACCCAGTAATACTTTTATATATATATATGTGTTATTAACAATTTATTTCAAGCATATTTTATAATACTAAGTGGAGTAAAAATCCAGGTACGCACATGAGAAAATAAATAAATGGGTTGTAAGATCTAGTAAACATGAAGTACAATCATACGATCAGTATGAAGGTGTGTTTCATGTGAAAATCGGACGTCATAGTCTCAATGCCAAAGGAGGAAACGTTCAAATATTGAGGCTAAACAGGTCCGAGCGGTCCGATCATGTAACAAGTGGCAAGCATTCGGCATTCCATGCTCGCATTTTATGGCCGTTTGTTCACATTTTAACATGAACTATGAAGATTTTATTGAGGACTACTATAAATTGTCAACGTATGCTGAATGTTACTCTCCTCAATTTCAACCTGTACCGCATGAAGATTACTGGATCATGCACCTTAATATGCCCGTCTTACATCTTGATCCATCGTTGTTGAGAAAACCTGGTAGACCGAAAAGTTCACGTTATCACAACGAGATGGATTGGACAAAACCAGTCACTCGACAACAATGTGGATTTTGTAATCAGTTAGGCCATAATCGAAGGAAGTGTCCTTTGTTACTAAGACGGGCTTCAAATAGTTAGAGATTGAAAAATAAATATTTTTTTATTATATATTCATTTTATTGTATATTCATTTTTTTTTATTGTAATCTATAAAGTTATACATTATTCTTTTAATTGAGAAATAAATACTTCTTTTATCATGTATATTTAATTAAGTGTAGACACTTTTATTATATATTTAATTTTTTTTATTGTAATTTATAAAGTTACACATTATTCTTTTTATTAAGTTGTACATTGTTCTTTTAATTAAGTTGTACATTATTTAATTGAGAAATAAATAATCTTTTTATCATGTATATTTAATTAAGTATAGATACTTTTATTATATATTCAATTTTTTTATTATAGTTTATAAAGTTGTACATTATTCTTTTAATTAAGTTTTACATTATTCTTTTAATTAAGTTGTACGTTGTACATTTTTTAATTAAATTAATTAAGTTGTACATTATTCTTCTAATTGAGAAATAAATATTTTTTTTAATTGAGAAATAAATATTTTTTTTTCTTTCAGATCATGGCTTTAAACCCAGGACCTGTTGATTCTGATGTTTTGTACGACCTGTTCATTCATCGATCATCTGTTGTATGGCGAGATCGTACTACTGGAGAAATATCTTGTAGGCATCGAAAGGCAGTTCTCCAGCGCACTATCCCACTCCACCTTCGAATACTACCACTATTGCACATATCTAGATTCTATGGGTTGCCAGCCAGTTGGGATTTATTCTGTTGGACTGGCATCTGATCATAGTCTTGGTCGAGAGATGGAGGCTTGAGATGCATACAATTCATATGTCTGTTGGAGAGTGCACTATCCATCTACAAGACATAGAAGTGTTGTTGGGGTTACCTGTTGACTGTGAACCGGTCACTGGAGTGATGTACGATGACTGGTCATAAGTTTGTCAATTGTACCTCGGTGTTGACCCCACCTGCCGGCAAAATTAAAGGATCGAGGTTAAGTTTGATATGGTTAGGAACACAATTTCGTGAGCTCACAGATGATGCAGACGAGGAAACCGTCATAAGATATGCGCGAGCATATATACTACAAATGATGGCTGGAAGTCTTTTTCCGACAAATCAAGTCATTTTGTTTACTTGATGTTCCTACCACTATTAGCTAACCTCTATGATGCGGGGCGGTATTCGTGGGGTGGAGCATGTTTGGCACTATTGTATAGACAATTATGCAAAGCAACAAGACCTGAGGTTCGAGAGATAGCTGGGCCTCTCATACTTTCGCAACTATGGGCATGGGAGCGATTTTCAACAATGGCTCCACAGCTATAACATGTTAATGACACTCAGTTAGCTGGACGAGCCTACGGTTCTCGGTATGTTGTTTTAATTTAATTTAATTTTTATATCACTGATCTAGTTAATTTAGATTCTAAAATTATCAATTTAAAAATTTAGGTGGATAGACAAATTTTGTATGACTAGGACAGCCACACATGTAGTCAGCCAATACAGATACATGTTTGATTTACTTCAACCTGATCAGGTACATTACACTGAACCTAATTGATTATTTTATACACATTTTTATTATATTTGTATTTAATGTTCTCCAATATAATATTTTGTGTTTCAGGTTATTTGGGAGCCGTACAAAATTATTTGCATACTTTGCCCAATTTCTGTACAAATGGTCAAAACATATGGTGGACGATGAGTCCTCTCATATGTTTTCACCTTGGTGAGTGGTATCTTCCTGACAGGGTGATGAGACAATTCGGTTTTCAGTAGGATGTCTCATCGTCTTGTAATACTGAAACCCTACTTATGATATCGACTTAAAGGACTGTAAATTGGTCTGAAAAAGTTGCACATTTGGTAGTGTAATGGCACTATCGTGCAAGGTTTATTGCAGTGGGGGTTTCTATTGAATAGTTTGACAGGGATGTCACTCAAGACTACATTCATTGGTATAATAATATCACAAGGCGCTACGTTACTCATTCAGGAGCAGCTATGGGTCATCTGGTAAATGAATGAATATTATCTAATTATTTTTAATTTAAATTTATTTTAAATATTATCTAATTGTTTATTAATTCACAGAGATCGAACAACAGTAGATTCCATGATATGCGAATGATCCGAACCGGTTCTTGCTACATGTAGTGACAACCAAAGCTATATGGAGGAGATATATTATATGTACGATATACCTATTGTTCCTCCACCAACTCCTAGACGTAGAGGACCTGTACGGGAAAAGGATGAGTTTGATGAGGTTTCCCATAATGTGGAAGAGTTGCCCTCATGTGATGCAGACGCAGAGTCAAACTGATTATGTTAGCCGATGATGATGATGCCAGCATTTGGTTCATGACATTATGACTCAGAAGCTGGTCCTTCGTCTTCATACGTGCATGGACATGGTCAAGGTCGTGGAGAGCATAGTGAATATTTATATCACGAAGCGTCTGCATAGGTACCAGAGCAACATCAAGAAGAACCAGAGCAACCTCAAATTTGAAGTCGACAACGACAACCAGCTCGAAATTGACGACGTCCGTCTTGTGGAACACATTGAATTTTTTAATTATTTTTATATAAATGAGATGTTTTAATTACACTTTTTTATTTTATAATATTATTTTTAATTTTTCTTTTTAGAG
>NC_052349.1:84737794-84824634 GCF_009727055.1 Benincasa hispida | reverse complement strand
AACTCCATTCAGGAGCAGCTATGGGTCATCTGGTAAATGAATGAATATTATCTAATTATTTTTAATTTAAATTTATTTTAAATATTATCTAATTGTTTTATAATTCACAGAAGATCGAACAACAGTAGATTCCATGATATTGCGAATGATCCGAACCAGGTTCTTGCTAATGTAGTGACAACCAAAGCTATATGGAGGAGAATATATTATATGTACGATATACCTATTGTTCCTCCACCAACTCCTAGACGTAGAGGACCTGTACGGGAAAAGGATGAGTTTGATGAGGTTTCCCATAATGTGGAAGAGTTGCCCTCATGTGATGCAGACGCAGAGTCAAACTGATTATGTTAGCCCGATGATGATGATGCCAGCATTTGGTTCTGACATTATGACTCAGAAGCTGGTCCTTCGTCTTCATACGTGCATGGACATGGTCAAGGTCGTGGAGAGCATAGTGAATATTTATATCACGAAGCGTCTGCATAGGTACCAGAGCAACATCAAGAAGAACCAGAGCAACCTCAAATTTGAAGTCGACAACGACAACCAGCTCGAAATTGACGACGTCCGTCTTGTGGAACACATTGAATTTTTTAATTATTTTTATATAAATGAGATGTTTTAATTTACACTTTTTTATTTTTAATATTATTTTTTTTAATTTATTCTTTTTAGAGTTTAAATAAAATAATAAAATATTTTTAGAAATTGTTTTTATAAAATGGAAAATTAAAAAAGAAAGAAAGAAAGAAAAGAGGTCGAATTTCCAACATTCGATCTCTAAATTATTAAAAAGAAAAAAAAAGTAAAAATCGAGAGTTCAAAATTCGACCTAGGTAGGTCGAATTTTGAACCCTCGATCTATTAAAAAAAACAACAACAATATTTTTCTAAATAGTTTCAAAAGTACAATATTTTTATAAATAGTTTTTAAAACTACTATATTATTTTAATTTTACCGGCCAATTTTCGTGTAAATTTTCCCACATATATGATCAAAATTTATGTTCCATAAACAAAATAAAATCCAATTAACTGAAACAAGGTTTAAATACTATTTTGGTTCCTTAACTTTGAATTTTTTCTATTTTGGTCCCTAAATTAAAAAATATGTATGTTTTAGTCCCTACACTTGTAAAAAGTGTTTCTTTTGGCCAGCGTATTAAGATTCTGTTAACTTTTAAAGATGAAATCTGTTTAAGGATGAAATTGTATCTAACATGGATTGAGTAAGATGAAAATGAAGTAAAATATATCTCACCAATACGCCCAAATAGTGAAATGGCCAAAATCTTAAACCCATAATAACTTTTGAGATTTCCTATAAAAATCGATTTACCACCTAATTCAAAATTAGAACCTAGATTTTGTAGCGTGGCTTACTTGTTTAGCAACCCAGTCATCCAAAAATACAAGTCATCTCATCATTATATTTAAGAATTAAGATAATTTCTCCCTATAAATCCTTGCCTCGATTTCTACAAATGGTGGTGGGAAAGATGACATAGAAAAAAAAAATTTGGGTGCTCCCTTGGATGCACCTATCTTGGTGCATCTAAAATATAGTCCAATAAAATGTTGCCACATCGCATTTTTTAATTTTTTTTAAAAAAATATTTTTTTCTAATTTCTTTTTTGTACAGGTAGAGATGTGGGAACAAGATTTAGGTGCAACCTAATCATTATTCTATAAAGAATCTCTCTCTAAATTTTATTGTTCACATAAAATTTTAATATTGTTTGCCAATACACTACAAGAAAATTTGTCTTTCTCGACAAATTTTCTCTCGACCTAAAAAAGCATAAGAACATCTTTCCCGACACCATTTTTAATATCGTTTGGAGAAGATGGTTTTCTCAACGTCATTTGATTAGGCGTCTGGAAAAAAATTGAGAGAAAAAAGTTTTTAGTAGCCTATTCTGACGGTATATTCAAAACCATTGGGAGAAGCCTCCTTTCTGGACACTTTTTTCAAGAGTCGGGAAAAGTTTCTATCCCAATGCCAAATTAAGTTGAATTTTTTTTAAATTCCCCTCCCCCTTAATTTCCCCCCATCCCCTTTCTATTCCCTCCTCTCCCCCTGCCTCCCTCTTCTACTTTACCTCCCCAACCCCCTCCCTGAAGACCCCTCTGTTAGTCCCTTCTGTCCCCATCTCTCTTCCCTTCAAGAAGCTAGTTCAAGTCTTTCTTCAACATAACCTCTCCAATCTTCCACTTCCCTTTTTGGAAGTACATATGCTACTTTCCCCCTTCCCTTCTCCATCTCCCTCTCCCTCATCTGTTCATGGCAGTGTTTTTTTTCCATCTCCATTTCTCCCTCGCTCTCTTTCTCGTAATTTTGGTACAGTTTCTACAGTTTTTCTCTCAAAATTTTATAATCTCTTCTCCTTTTCCCCCTTTCCATCGCAGTGATGCTTTGTTTCATCGTCGTCTATGGAGATTTATGGGTTTTTGTTGTTTTTGTTCTTGAGTTGACCTTGTTAGTAACTTTCTACTTTGTTAAGAAATGAGGGTTTCTTTGTATTACTTTGTGCATTTACTTAGTACCCTTTTGATCGTTGTTGGATTGTTTCGTTCTTTTATTGTTCAGCTATTACTTTGATGTTTTTGTTTAATAACTCTGTTTCTAAGTTGCTTTTGATTGTTTTGTTTTGTCTCGTTTGTTGTTGTCATGATTTATAAATCGTTTTGGATGAATATAATACCACTCTTGAATTTTACTCACTATTTGGCTCAATAATGCTAGTTTTTTTTTTTTTTTTTTTTATAATTTCATGAAATGATCCAACTCTAAAAAAATTTTCTATGGATGACCTCTTCCTAAAAAATTTTCTATGACTAACCTTTTGCCCTTGTGAAATACCAATTTTACCCCCCAATTTAAAAAACTCTTCAAACCGCACTACGAAGAATCGTTCACCCCACTTTTTCGCTTACATCTTTTCTCACTCTGTGATTTTGGCTCCCATTTTCTCTCGTACTTGACTCGTCATCTCCCATCTTCATCCGAGCATTTGGCAACCTTCTCACCGATCTTTTGTACACATTTTCCACCGTTGTCGATCTCTGAAAGGTATGTGACTCTTCTCTTTAAATGCATGTTGATATTCGTTTAGGATTCTTGTCGGCTTTAGGGTTCGCGCCTATCATTTTTTAAACGATCTCTTAGCTTTTGTTGAATGATCGTGTATTCGTTCTTAAGAGATCACTTAAATAATCCTAGGCGAGCGTCTAGTATTCTTTAAATGATCGATTAAAGAAATGTAAACGATCGTTTAGAAAAAAAATGTGTGGTTGTTTAGTGGTGTTTACACAATCGTATAGGTATTTATAATGTGATTGTTTGGTTATTTGTTACACAGTTTTTTAGGTATTTGTAATGCGAATGTTTATTTGTTTGTTACACGATCGTTTAGATATTTGTAATGCGATCGTTTAGTTGTTTGTTACACGATCGTTTAGTTGTTTGTTATCTGGTTGTTTTGAATTATGTTATACGATCGTTTAGTTATTTGTTATGCGACCATTTAATTTTTTATGTGACTGTTTACTTATTGTGGTAATGTATGCATTTGTTACAGGTTGCTGAAATGGTCATCCCTACTGAGAAATATTTTCTTGCTACAGTTTCTTGCCAAGTCCACAAAACTAGGGGCGTTCGAAAAACTGGATAACTCAATCAACTCGGACTACCCAACCTAAACCATAACGGTGGGGTTAAGTTATTTATTTATTATATTTTTTTTTTGGTTCGGTTGGGTTGAAAATTTTGAAAAAGTAAAATTCTGGTTGGTTTTTGAGTTGAGGAAAAATAGTCCTGGGTTGACCTGACCCGACACGCTCAAAACCTAGGTTTTCTTCCATTGTTCTTTTATCTTCTCATTCACGCTGCAGCCACCTCCCTCTCATTCAACTTCACGCTCGCTCGCCAAGGTCTCCCTCTTCGTCTAAAATCTCGCCTCACAACCTTCCTCTTCCTCTCCAAAAGATCTGTCGTTGATTCCCCATCAGACTCCGCCTTCATCATCCCCCAACTGCCACCTCCTTCGCCGTCAAAGAGCCAAGCCCTACTATTTCGCTTTCATTTAACTCCTCGAGATATCTGACTTACCCTTGTCACAGAGTGAGTCTGATGAGAATAATACCAGCATCAAGTCTCTAAGAAAAATGCCTATCTCGATAAGGTCTGTAATTACTAATGCCTTCATTCTTCTTCTTTAATTTTTCCTCAATTTTTCGTTTCATAGGATTTCTTGAATTTATTTTAAGCCCTAATTTTAGTGTTTAGTTCTCTAGTTCTGTGATCTTTGTTGTTAATTTTTATTTATGAATCTTGGAATCAGAAATTTTAGTAAATGGAATTTAGCGATTTTTTAGTTGATTTTAGTGATTTTTTTTTATCTTGGTTT
The DNA here is from genome assembly GCF_009727055.1 of Benincasa hispida. Lineage (NCBI taxonomy): Eukaryota > Viridiplantae > Streptophyta > Magnoliopsida > Cucurbitales > Cucurbitaceae > Benincasa > Benincasa hispida. The sequence continues at coordinate 84,820,221 of NC_052349.1, read as the reverse complement.
CAATAACTTCGTCGTTCACGGTCTTCCTCTCGATCGTAATAGAGAGGAAAGAAAAGGAAAAAGAAGGAAAAAGACACACACACAACCCGATAACCCAACCCAAAAATATTGGGTTGGGTTTACCCTTCAAACTAGAACTGATAGGGTTGAGTGTAAGGCCAACCCAAATTTTCGAGTTGGACCAAAAAACTACCCTAACCCAGCCCAACCCAAACTATGTACACCCCTACACAAAATTGCGTCCGTTATTAAGAATAAGTTGACAGAAGAGCAAATGAGAATGTTTAGGACAACGACCTCTGGTCCACTATTGGATGTAGATCTTGTATTGGGCAAATTTTTCACCATTTTCTATTGAGGGAGGTAACAGATGCGAATCCAGACATTATACCATTCAACATATTGGGGAAGAAGGTAACATTCTCCCAAGACGATTTTAATCTAATAACTGGATTGTGGCCGACCAAGGAAATTGTAGAAAAAGAAACAAGCGGTGAGAGACTACAACAACTCATTCTTGGAATGAATGATCTAAATGATAAGGATAGTTCTTACAAGGACATGGAGAATGCGTTCGAGAAGTTCACTTTTACAAACGATGAAGATGTCGTCAAGGTTGCATTGGCATTATTCATTGAAATGGTGATGATTAGAAAAGAAAAGAAACTCAGTTTGATGTGAAGACATTTAGGACTGTTGATGACCCTGAAGTCTTTAGACATTATGACTGGTCGTCCATCTTTTTCAAACGTACCTTGAATAACATGAAGGCTATCATGTGCGGGAAGAGTAAGGCTAATTTGAGCAATTAGGAGCTAATTTGAGCAACCGAGCTTCAAAATGACGTGAATGGATGAAAATACCCCGGACGGAGCTTTATGCAACACTATAAGGTAGTATCTATCTATTTTAAGTGAAACAGGGCAGCGTTGCAACACTGAATGTAGTGTTGCAACGGTATAAACAATATGACGAACGTGCGCGCAAGGCAGCGTTGCGACGCTGTGGCCAACCCCTATATATATGTTTCTTCCCTTTAGGTAAAAAAAGACACGCCCACCTTCGACCTCCAGCCGATTTTCCTCTCCCTTCCTCTTCGACTAATTATTTGGGCGTTTCTTTAGTAATTTATCAAGTAAATGCCGGATTGTAGCTTCTCATCCTCTATGGGAAGGTAAGATTTTGGTTTCTTAGTTTATGGATTCGAAGGAACTCGATGTAAATTTGTGAGATTTTAATTTAATGATGTATACAAACTTATTTATGGGTTTTGATTCGAATTTATATTTATGAATTGCATGATTTTATTTGTTGATTGATGCCCAATAATTTTGTCATGTGATTCTAATGCTTTGTGATTACCTTGTAATATCTAGCACATATTTATAAGTTAATCTCATTGGAAGTAATAGGTTAGTAAGGCAAAAAGGACTGCTCCTAGCAACCTAGAGAAAAACCGTGTTGATTGTTTAATTAGACGTTGGAAGTTAAACACTCATCTTAGCATAATCCCTAGAACTTAATGTGATTCGTTAACTTGTATGGAGTGGATTCATTTTCTATACATTTTGATTAATTAGATAATTAGGACCATTGGTTGGGATTCCAATCAATTGAGCTAAGTATGAACAAGAAGTTTACGTCATAAATTGGGTCAATGATCTAAATTACATTGGGAAAATCCATTCCTCTAAGCTAAGGCATCTCGATTAATTGTGCTTCTATCTTTTATTTTCTTGCACTTTATTTTATGCAATTTCAATTATACATCCACACCAAACCCCTCGTTTATCTTTTCAACTGAAAACGAGCTTTGATGAACTAATCTTTCGTGCTTCCCTGAGGTTCGACCCCGAACTTGCCGCTTGTACTACCAGTTAGTATAACTAGTTCATTCGATGATTTATTAATATTATTTGCATAGGCACGGGTTTACAGGTGACGATAAACCCGACCCTACCAAATTAGCGTCGTCGTCAGGGAAGCCAATTAATTCTTCTTAGTTAGTTTTTAGTTAAAGTTTCTTTTGCTTTGATTTGTTTTCTTTTTGTGTCAATTAAGCATGAAAGGATTTCCAAATCAATCTTGGACGACCGAAAGCCAAGTTACAAATTTTGATGACGAGGTAAGTGGCCTTCGCCACAAGCTTGCCGGGCTGATTCCTTGGTTAGCCACCTAGTGAAAAGGAAATTGCAGCAAGTAGAGGCGTGTGGGAGTTGCCTACTCAAAAGGCATCCCACGCAAGCATGCCCGAGGTTGCATGGATGCCAATACCATGTGGATTCACCGAAAAGGGGTATTATGGTCCTTGGGACTACGAGCCTCACCATTTTTGGTAGGGGAGTCCTTCGACCATGGATACTCAGGATGGCAACAGAGCTTTGGCGGCCAAGATTTCACGGCACCACACCAGTCGACTCATGCTCAGTCTTTAGGGTCAGGTAAGTCTTTAGATGCTTCGGTTATAGAACTTGCTGACAGAGCTTTTAAGTTTGAGCAGGACAACCTCCGTAGGCAGCAAGAGTTCGTGCCCATCCAACAAGAGAGTCTTTATCCCAAGGCAGAGGCTAGAACTAACTTGCAAAGTCTGAGTGACCTTGTTGCTCAGTTTGCAACTTCAGTTGGGAGGCCAGACGAGCAATTGCCAGACCATTCCTTTGATTTTCTAAAGACCCAGAGGTATGAGGTAGTCCATGTCGACACAATGGAGGAGCAGAAACCACTTCGTAGAGATTCGTGCCCAGGTATGACTCTGGAGTTTTTAGTTTCTGAACTTGCTAATAGTACTTCTCAGTTTCAGTAAGATACAAAGAATTTTCAGCAAGATTTTCAAGCTCGGCTGCAAGGATTGATCACTCATGTTGCCCAACTGAACGAGGCCATGCAAAAACTTGAAAGCACACCAGAACAGTCCATCGTCCATACCTAGGAGGCCGAGTTCCTTGCGGAATGCTACTACTCCAGTGATGATGAGGACGTTACTTCATGCTTTCCATTTTGTGAGGTTAAGGAGAATTTTGAGCCTAAATTTGACGACATCCAGGTGATAGAGTTAGAGGTCAAAAGACCTCGTCCCGTTCTAACTTCTGGTATTTCATATATATTCGAGTTGTGTTCCCCTAATCCTCACGAGTTAGTTGAGTCTTTTATTTGTTTCGATTCTTTAGAGTCATTTGAGTCTTTCGATTATTTCTTTTTGCCTTTTTTGTCATATTCTAAAAAACTCAAATTCGACCTGTCTGGTTCTCTTCAGAAGATGAGAAACCTTATAGCCTTACTAGGCTATATTGACTCATCCAAGAAAGGACTAGAGAAATACAAGAATTTATTTGTATCTTGACAGGGGACAGGTCACGTCGAGCAACCGACGTTAAAAATTTTCGCTTCTTGGAGGCAATTGGGTTTTAAAAATTTTCCTTTTTTTTAGGTTAGATTTTTATTTATTTATTTTATTTCTTTTTTTTAGGGGCATAATTTTTCCTTATCTTTTATTTTTGAAAAAAAAGGAAAAAAAAATTCGAAAAATTAGGGCACAACGTCGCAACGTTGAAACCGCAGCGTTGTAATGCTGCAAGGCAGACCAGCATTACAAACGTTGTTCAGCCTGCGTCGCTCCACCTTCTCCTTCATTTTTCCCTCAACTCCAAGCACCCTCACCCTTGTTTTCTCTCACTTCTTCATCATTTTGCTTCCTAAACACGTTTTTTTCCTTCAATCTTGACCAAACCCCCATGATTTTTTCTAGATCTATAGCCATTTTTGTGGGTTATTCTCAAAACGTGAAAATCTAGCAAGATCTTGGTATTTTCGGATTTCTCCACTTCAAGGGTAAGTTCTTCTTTTTTTTTTCTTTTTTTTTTTTTTTCTTTCCCATTCCTTGCTTGTTATTGCATATTGTTGGTGAATGGTAAGAGATTTCTTGATTTTACATAGATCCTTGCCTGATTTTGTATGATTGGAAGATTTAGATATTGTCGATATTGAATATGTATATGAATTGCTGGGATTTTTCTGCGTGCAGGTTGAATTTTGGTTGAGTGTTGAGAGTTGGGGTGGTTTGTGAGTTGAAAATTGAAAATGAGAGTTGTGAGGGTGTCTAGGATACCAAAATTTGTGTGTTTACCATTTTTTAAAATCTTTAGAATGGGTCCTAGGAGAGTAGGGAGAAGTGAGGTTAGTTCCAATGAGGCCAAACAAAACCCCAAGCCAGTTTTTGGGCACCCCAGTTTAGTTCTCAGGAGGCCTTAGATAGATACCATTATCTAGTGTCTTCTAGGAATCTTGTCCCAGAGAGAGCCTTAACTCAAGAGGCTAATTACTATCCACACATCACTGATGAGATTCAGGAAAGAGGGTGGGAGTCTTTGGTCAGTTGTCCTGGCGAAACGGTTGTTCCCCCAGTTAGGGAATTCTATGCCAACATCAACGAGAGTAGGGACTTCTTGTTGGTTAGGGGTATTAGGGTCCCCTTTTCATCGTCCCACATCAACGAAGTCTATGGTTTATGTGACTTCAATGATGAGTACGGTGGATTCTGATCCCATCATTTTCCAGAGGAGAAGGTGATTCAGACATTGTGTGATCCAAGAGTTCAATGGGCCAGGTCCAGGGGAGTGGCAGGCCAAACTCCTTTACCGTATTGTCTAGAGGATGTCCATTAATGTCAGACGAGTTATTAGGGCTTCGATCTGTTGTTGTGGATGTTGTTCCAGAACCGGTAGTTTAGGGCACTCGAGCCTAATTACGGAGTTGTGTTGGAGGTTTGGGGTGGAGATTCCAGAAGACGCAAGAGGATGAGGTGTTGTGCTCCCATCTACAGGTCTTCAGTTGTCGCTTTCCACGGGAGAGGAGTAGATCAGCCGAACGAGAACGATGACGACGATGATGGAGAGGATGAGCAACCTCCTACGGTAGAGGAAATTCCCCATGCTAGTCCCCAGGATCATACTGATGTTCCAGTAGCAGGGGAGTCCTACGTGGAGCAGGCGTTGAGGATGTCCATTAAAGCGCTCAAGGTAGCCACTGAGTCGCTGAGAGTGACTCAGGAGACTACTCATTGGGTGAGGCGTATGGTTGGGTTTTATGTCCTAAAACTCGCAGTTTGTAAAATGATAAACCTTTTATATAGTCAATAAACTTATTATTGATCTTATAAATTGTATACATGAAAGTCTAAATCCAATAAATTAAGACCCATGACTATTACATGAGCACTTAAACTTTATGTGGAGACATAAGAGTGGATCAGGTTCGAGTAAATAGTCAAAATGATCTAAAGTATATGAATAAGGTTGGGTACCTTATTCTGGTAACACTATTAGATGCGACCTATTCTGTAGTTGTTACAAAGAGTTGTAAAGTGCTACATACGAAGTGATCCTAATTCATACATGTTATGACATGAGAAGTGGGGGCGTCCTGTTCAATGAGTTTTCATAAGATCGGACAAAGAAATAAGTCACTCTTACTTTATAATGTTGTTTATTGTATAAGAGTGACTATTTTTCTTAGATGACCTAGGTAACTCGATCTTAATCCTGAGTTAACTATGAACTCCTGTTTACTCGGGATTATCCTTAGATTTGCATAGGTGAGAGTTGATCCAATAGCATCGGCTCAATAAGCCTCCCATTTCAGGGGTAAGACCTAATAGATAGCTGGGGACATAGGGTGCAAGACGAAGTTCATACCTACCTGATTTAGGAATAGAAGAAAGGTTGTTCTCTCAAGTACTGAATCCAGGTCTTGAACAAGGGGTCTCATCCTCTCACTGGGCTGAGAGGGTTTTGGTTTAGTGACTGGATCACAAACCAGTTATTCATTAGAGGATCAATAGAAACTTGAGGAACAAGAAGTAATCTCGGGGGTAAAACAGATATTTGACCCAGCCTTATTACGAACAACTTATGAAAGGTCGACTTACTAATTATGGTTAAATTATGTGGACATAATATATCTATAGTGAGGGGAGTTCAACTATGGGCTTTAGTGGAGTGACCCATTAGTTAACGAATGAGGGTTAATCCGGATTAATGAGTTTAGCCGATTAATCTCGGATCGTTGGAGCCCATGATCTGTAGGTCCACGAGGTTCCCCTACTAGCTCGTAAATGGATTAGCTCTAGATTAGCGTGATAAGTTAATTTGAAACATTCAAATTAGAATTAAAGGAATTAGTAATTATATGAGATATAATTACATGTTTAATTTTAAGAATTAAACGGAATTGGAGAATTAATATTTAAATATGATTTAAATATATGAAGATGGATTTGTATAAAATTAATTTAATATTTGATATTAAATTAATTAGAATTTTTTAAAAAATTATTTATTAATTTGGAAAAATTAATTTGTGAAATTAATAATTTTTATTTGGGAAATCAAAATTGTATTTTCTAAAATCAAATTTGGAATTTGGATAAGTTGAAAAATACACAAAGATGGAAAGCTGGATTTTTTCATTACACTAAAACAAAATTTGGAATTTGGATAAGTTGAAAAATACACAAAGATGGAAAACTGAATTTTTCAATTACACCTTCATAGTTGCTCGCACAAAACCCATTCTTTTACCTTCAATTACTCTAAGCATGAGCTGCATCTCATTCAGCTATCTTCTTTGCATGATGGTTTGTAATATATTGAAGAGATTAGAGTGAATTTGAGGAATGCAATCGATAGAATTTTGTTGAAAATTCGTGGTGAAGAAGGTGTTCTTCAACTGGATGGCTACTGTGAGCTCTTCTCAAAATTTCCTTGGTTCAAGCTTGTTTTGAGTCTCACAACTTAATCTAGAGCACCAAGAGAATAGTGGGGAAAATCTTGAGGTGGTCCACAACAAGATTTGGAGAAGTTTGCAGCTGGAGATCGAGCTTTGAAGAAGTTCTACAGAGGTATGTCTTGAAACACACTTGTTTCTACAAGAGCATACTTTATATTCTGCCAAAATTAATGAATTAGAGTGCTTAATGATCCTTGTTGCTTCCGCTGTTGTTGATACAATCCTACATATGGAAAGGACGGTGAACTTCATCACTGAGGAGAACCGTCTCTACTACACTAGCATCTGTTTCCAAAGTGGTATTCAGAGGGATCTAGACTCTCCAGATTCCGACTGAGGCTAGTCTTTTCTTTCTACTACGTGCCCTCGTTTTATCTTTCTTTTCTTTTTCCTTTGTTATTTTTTTTTCTTTTTAGTGGGCTCACTTTTTTTTTGTAGGTTTTTTTTTAGTTTTTCTTTCTTTAGTTTTTTTCTTTTGTAGGATCCTTCCTTCTGCCCTAAAGAAGAAAAAGATCGACTTAATGCAGCCCTCTTACCACCATCCCATGTGCAGAAACGTCATCAGGGGAGGTTTTCTATTCCCTTGACTATTTTATTTTATTGAGCTTTATTTGAAAATATATTGGGGACGATGTATTATTTTAAGTTGGGGGTGGGGTATGTGGTGGTTGTTGGGGTCCTTGAGCGCTATGCTCAAACGATGTTTTTGTGCTTAATTTGCTTGCTTGCTCTCTTGCTTGGTTTGTTACGATGAAGTAGTTGGTGACTCACCCTTTTTGTGATTAGGTTTGCATGAAACTATGTTTAAAAAACAGATCATGATTTTTAGCCTGTTTTAAAAAAATTTCTTATCTCTCATGCATCTTTAAGTCCCTTGTCCAACGAAATTAAGAGTTGCATGCTTAGAGTGGTATTATGGGGCTTATATTTTTGTTGTTACCCCAAAAGGCCTAGGTGATACGTGTAAAGTGACTGAAGCTCAACCTAGTAATGCATAACTAAGTTTTTGCCAAACTTTTGTTTTATATTGTAAAAGCCAAGTGTAGAGTATGTAAAGCAAGTTTGTAAAAAGCAGAGTGTGTTGTAAAGTAAAAGCAAGCTTGTAGTTATTTTTTAAGGGGATTACTCCTCTTTCTTGGGATATGATTAACCTGGGGCAACTATGACACCCGTAGTTTCCCTCTGAGCTAAAGTACCCCGAGGAATGAGTAAACATTGGCACCTTGTTAGGAGACATTGCTTCTAGTTGGATGACTCACATGACACCCGTGTTGGCAAGCCAAAACGAAGGTGGTATGTCTAGATAAGGCTTCCTCTTTTGTGTAAAATATATATATATATATATTTAAAAAGGTAAAATAAAAGTTTGGTTGCCTTAAGTGTGCCATTACAAAGTTGAGTCTAGGAAGCTTAGCTCTTGAAGATTCGAGCCAGTGTAGGGGGAAAACGAATTGAGAGCCTTATAAATCGTTCCGGGTTTTGTGAGCTTAATTAGTAGGGCTTTTGACTCACTCACATGAGTAGATTTCGAATCATTTTTAAATGTGCTTCATTGATTGATTGTAATCGGATTTCATTTTTTTTATTGCAAATCTCATCCTTATAGACTGTTGAGACTAGAAGAACGACCCTTGTGATTGAGCAAGCATAATTTTCTATGTGAATGTGTGATTCTACCTTGCTCAAGGATGATCAAGAATTAAGTTGGGGGTATTTGATAGAACCGAAAATGTGTTATTCTCCTCTTTTTAATTCTAGGTTGTTACTATGTTTAATGTGTTTATTTGATGATTTTGTAGGTATTGAGCATCTTGAAGGTAGAATCAGTCGTTACAAGCTATTTGGGATTAATTTAGAGCAATTAGAAGCTAATTTTAGCAACCGAGCTTGAAAGGGACGTGAATGGATGAAAATATTCTCGAACGGAGTGTTGCAATGCTCAAATGAGCGTTGCACAACGCTATAAGGCAGTAGCTGCCTATTTTTGGCAAAACAGGGTAGCATTGCAATGTTGAATGTAGCGTTGCAACGCTACAAACATTATAAAGAGCGTGCGCACAAGGCAGCATTGCAACGCTGCTTGTAGCATTACGACGCTGCGGCCAACCCCTATATATATGTTTCTTCCCTTTAGGTCAGAAAAGACACGCCTACCTTCAGCCTCCAGCCGATTTTGCCCCTCGTTTCCATCTTCCACTTGTTATTTGGGCGTTTCTTTAGTAATTTATCGAGTAGATGCCGAATTAAAGCTTCTCATCCTCCATGAGAAGGTAAGATTTTGGTTTCTTAGTTTAGGGATTCGGAGGAACTCGATATAATTTTGTGAGATTTCAATTTAATGATGTATACAAACTTGTTAAAGAGACATTGCTCTTAGTTGGATGACTCGCATGACACTCGTGTGGGCAAGCCAAAACGAAGGTGGTGTGTCTAGATAAGGCTTCCTCTTTTGTGTAAACAAAATTAAAAAAATAAAAAAATAAAAAAATAAAAATAATTTTTTTAAAAAAAAGGTAAAATAAAAGTTTTGCTACCTTAAGTGTGTCATTACAAAGTTGAGTCTAGGAAGCTTAGCTCTTGAAGATTCGAGCCAGTGTATGGGGAAAACGAATTGAAGGCCTTATAAACTGTTCCAGGTTTTGTGAGCTTAATTAGTAGGGCTTTTGACTCACTCATGCATGAGTAGATTTAGAATCATTTTTAAATGTGCTTCATTGATTGATTGTAATCGGATTTCATTTTTTTTATTGCAAATATCATCCTTATAGACTGTTGAGACTAGAATAATGACCCTTGTGATTAAACAAGCATAATTTTCTATGTGAATGTGTGATTCTACCTTGCTCGAGGACGATCAAGAATTAAGTTGGGAGTATTTGATAGCACCGAAAATGTGCTATTTTCCTCTTCTTAATTCTAGGTTGTTACTATGTTTAATGTGTTTATTTGATGATTTTGTAGGTATTGAGCATCTTGAAGGTAGAATCAATCGTTAGGAGTTATTTGGGATTAATTTTGAGCAATTAAGAGCTAATTTGAGCAACCGGGCTTCAAAGGGATGTGAATGGATGAAAATACCCCCAAACGGATTGTTGCAACGCTATAAGGTAGTAGCTACCTATTTTGGGCAAAACAGGGTAGCATTGCAATGTTAAATGTAGCGTTGCAACGCTGCTTATAGCATTACGACGTTGCAGCCAACCCCTATATATATGTTTCTTCCCTTTAGGTCAGAAAAGACACGCCCACCTTCGGCATCCAGCCGATTTTTCCCCTCGTTTCCATCTTCCACTTGTTATTTGGGCGTTTCTTTAGTAATTTATCAAGTAGATGCCGAATTGTAGCTTCTCATCCTCCATAGGAAGGTAAGATTTTGGTTTCTTAGTTTAGGGATTCGGAGGAACTCGATATAATTTTGTGAGATTTCAATTTAATGATGTATACAAACTTGTTTATGAGACATTGCTCCTAGTTGGATGACTCGCATGACACCCGTGTGGGCAAGCCAAATCGAAGGTGGCGTGTCTAGATAAGGCTTCCTCTTTTGTGTAAACAAAATTAAAAAATTAAAAAAATTAAAAATAAAAATATTTTTTTTAAAAAAAAGGTAAAATAAAAGTTTTGTTACCTTAAGTGTGCCATTACAAAGTTGAGTCTAGGAAGCTTAGCTCTTGAAGATTCGAGCCAGTGTAGGGGAAAAACGAATTGAAGGCTTTATAAACTGTTCCAGGTTTTGTGAGCTTAATTAGTAGGGCTTTTGACTCACTCATGCATGAGTAGATTTAGAATCATTTTTAAATGTGCTTCATTGATTGATTGTAATCGAATTTCATTTTTTTATTGCAAATATCATCCTTATAGACTGTTGAGACTCGAATAACGACCCTTGTGATTAAACAAGCATAATTTTCTACGTGAATGTGTGATTCTACCTTGCTCAAGGACGATCAAGAATTAAGTTGGGAGTATTTGATAGCACCGAAAATGTGTTATTCTCCTCTTCTTAATTCTAGGTTGTTACTATGTTTAATGTGTTTATTTGATGATTTTGTAGGTATTGAGCATCTTGAAGGTAGAATAAATTGTTACGAGCTATTTGGGATTAATTTTGAGCAATTAGGAGCTAATTTGAGCAACCGAGCTTCAAAGGGATGTGAATGGATGAAAATACCCCCGGACGGATTATTGCAACGCTATAAGACAGTAGCTACCTATTTTGGGCAAAACAGGGTAGCATTGCAATGTTAAATGTAGCGTTGCAACGCTGCTTATAGCATTACGACGCTGCGGCCAACCTCTATATATATGTTTCTTCCCTTTAGGTCAGAAAAGACACGCTCACCTTCGGCCTCCAACCGATTTTTCCCCTCGTTTCCCTCTTCCACTTGTTATTTGGGTGTTTCTTTAGTAATTTTTTGAGTAGATGCCGAATTGTAGCTTCTCATCCTCCATGGGAAGGTAAGATTTTGGTTTCTTAATTTATAAGGTGAGATTTCAATTTAATAATGTATACAAACTTGTTTATGAGACATTGCTCCTAGTTGGATGACTCGCATGACACCCGAGTGGGCAAGCCAAAACGAAGGTGGTGTGTCTAGATAAGGCTTCCTCTTTTGTGTAAACAAAATTAAAAAATTAAAAAAATTGAAAATAAAAATATATTCTTTTAAAAAAAAGGTAACATAAAAGTTTGGTTACCTTAAGTGTGCCATTACAAAGTTGAGTCTAGGAAGCTTAACTCTTGAAGATTCAAGCCAGTGTAGGGGGGAAACGAATTGAGGGCCTTATAAACCATTCTGGGTTTTGCGAGCTTAATTAGTAGGGCTTTTGACTCACTCATACATGAGTAGATTTAGAATCATTTTTAAATGTGCTTCATTGATTGATTGTAATCGAATTTCATTTTTTTTACTGCAAATCTCATCCTTATAGACTGTTGAGACTATAATAACGACCCTTGTGATTGAGCAAGCATAATTTTCTACGTGAATGTGTGATTCTACCTTACTCTAGGACGATCAAGAATTAAGTTGGGGGTATTTGATAGCACCGAAAATGTATATTCTCCTCTTCTTAATTCTAGATTGTTACTATGTTTAATGTGTTTATTTGATGATTTTGTAGGTATTGAGCATCTTGAAGGTAGAATCAGTCGTTACGAGCTATTTGGGATTAATTTGGAGCAATTAGAAGCTAATTTGAGCAACCGGGCTTCAAAGGGACGTGAATGGATGAAAATACCCCCAGACGGAGTGTTGCAACGCTATAAGGCAGTAGCTGCCTATTTTGGGCAAAACAGGGTAGCACTGCAATGTTGAATGTATCATTGTAACGCTACAAACATTATGACGAACGTGCGCACAAGGCAGCATTGCAACGCTGCTTGTAGCATTATGACGTTGCGGCCAACCCCTATATATATGTTTCTTCCCTTTAGGTCAGAAAAGACATGCCCACCTTCGGCTTCCAGTCGATTTTTCCCCTTGTTTCCCTCTTTCACTTGTTATTAGGGCGTTTTTTTAGTAATTTATCGAGTAGATGTCGAATTGTAGCTTCTCGTCCTCCATGGGAAGGTAAGATTTTGATTTCTTAGTTTAGGGATTCGAAGGAACTCGATGTAATTTTGTGAGATTTCAATTTAATGATGTATACAAACTTGTTTATGGGTTTTGATTCAAATTTATATTTATGAATTGCATGATTTTAATTATTAATTGACGCCTAATAATTTTGTCATGTGATTCTGATGCTTTGTGATTACCTTGTAATATCTTACACATATTTATAAGTTAATCCCATTGGAAGCAATAGGTTAGTTAGGCAAAAGGACGACTCCTAGCAACCTAGAGAAAAATCGTATTGATTGTTTAATTAAATGTTGGAAGTTAAGCACTCATTTTAACATAATCCCTAGAACTTAATGCGATTCGTTAATTTGTATGGAGCGCGGATTCTTTTTTGTGCATTTTGACTAATTAGATAATTAGGACCATTGGTTGGGATTCCCAATTGGGCTAAGCATGAACAAGAAGTTTAAGTCATAAATTGAGTCAATGATCTAAATTACATTGAGGAAATCTATTCCTCTAAGCTACAACAGCTCGATTAATTGCACTTCTATCTTTTATATTCTTGTACTTTATTTTATGCAATTTCAATTATACATTCACACTAAACCCCCCTTTTGATTTCAGTTAAACGATCTTGTGGATATTTCTAAATGATCGCGTAGAAAATCTAAACGATCATGCAGAATATCTTAAATAATCATTTAGAATATCTTAAACGATCGCGTAAAATATCTTAAACAATCGTGCAAAATATCTTCTTTACTTGTTTGTGTGGCTTGTTCATGATAACACTGAAAGGACTCGTGATAGTAATAATAATGATGGTAATGATGATGATGGTGGTAATAATGAACGGACTCACGATGATGGTAATAATAATAATAATGAAGGAACCCCCCACGTTGAGTAGTCCAAATGTATCAGTGATCAATGTGTAGATGTTGAGCACAATATGATGAAAGCAACAGTTGATGAAAGATTTGACCTCCCCATACAATTGTTCAATCTTCAATTTGGATCCAACTAATGTTATGGATAGTGCAACTCAAAAGGAAGCCATTGAAATGAAGGTACGACCATTGTATGAATTAATCATCTTAACAATGACATCAAGGTACGACCATCATTATTTAATTGATTTACAATTTAAATGTAGGAGAAAAATGATCTCCCCGAGCGTCGAAAAAGGAAGAAATCAACTAAGTTTTCACCTAAGTATGTGAAAAGGCGAAAAAAGTCACATGTTAGTAACAATGAGGGAAAAGCTCAACCACCTTCAAGTGACCTCCAACCACTTTTAAGTGATCCACACCCTCAATCACCTTCAACATCTTACCAAGAAGCTCAACCACATGTAATTAAGCCTCAGCCACAAGACATGTAGTGGAATTGAAACCAACAAACAAGTGTTATCAATCCCAACCCTTTAGTCCCGGTACCGGACTTTCCCATAAGAAACATTACTGATTATGATCCATTGTTCCCAATCCTGGATGAGCTGTGGAGTGCATATAAAAAATGGAAAAGCCATCTGAAAACTAAAAATGAGGAGCAAACGGTTGTATATATATTTTGAACCAAGGAGTTCTTCAGGACACTTGAGCAGAACACATGAGTGATTAGGAATGTGAGTAATTCTGTAAATCTTATAAAATTTCTATACGATTGTTTAGAAAATGTTAAACGAACACTCAAAAAGTCCTAAACATCATTTAGCAATTACCAAATGGTAGTTTAGCAAATATTATATGATCGTTTAGAAAATCCTCAATGATTGTTTAGACAATCATCAACGATCGTTTATAAATGCTTGAATGATCTTGTAGTAAATCTTCAACGATCATTTAAGAACAACAAAGTGATCATCTAGTAAAATTGGATTTATACTTTCATCCCTTTTTTTTGTATCAGAATATTGACCTCTTATTGGTACACGTGCATCATAAATTACAGTCGAAACCTGATATGTGTAAGTATCAATTCACAGTGGTTGATTCTAGCTTCACGGTATGCAAAATTTCACATCATAATAACTCTTTGTTCAACTTTATATTACGTATTACTTTGCCCTAGGATGCAATAATGTTGCCAAGGAATTGTTTCCAAGATTTGGCCAGAAGGTATGGAAATGGAATATGGAAAATCTGCAGGTTAATTGATTTTGTAATAATAACTAACTTATTATATGTATATATAACTACATGTTATATCAAATATAACATATAACCTATAGTTTCATATTATATCAAATACAATATAACCTATAGTTTTCATTCCCTCATTAATGCACGGTATTTAATATAAATCTCATTTATACTAAATTTAATTATATGAATTTAATTTACATAATTAATATTTGAATCGTTTTCAAATATTTATTTCCTTTCAAATAAACTTTATATTATAATGTATCATATATATTATAGTAATCATATCATATATAATTAAATTAAATTAATTATATCACATATAATTAATTCTCTCAATTAATTTGAAATTTTTAAATTAATCCAAAATTGATTCTCATTTAATCCCTGTTGAGCTACAGAGAGGACCTCATAGATTTGTAGCTTGAAACTCCAATGGTACTTAAATAATTAATTAAACTCCTTTAATTAAATTATTCAACATCCATTAACTGTCGGACATTCCACTAAACATAGATAGTTGCACTCTTCGTACTATATATATATATTTCTGTGTCTATTGGATATAATCAGTCAACAATACGATGACCTTTCACAAATTGCTCGTAAGTATAGTTAGCCAAAATTACTGTTTTGCCCTATAGTTATATCTAACTTCTCAAGTACCATTGATCCCTCTAATGAACAATAAGTCATAATCTAACTATGACCAAATCTTTCTTGGGCCAGAAGAGGGTGTGGTGCCACATTGTTTAAGCCTCATAATCAGCCCTTAAGAGGGCAATTTATCTACTTACCCCGATGCTGGAGAATGAGTGAATTCCATCTTGTGTAGTTGTTTTCCCAGCTCTCCAATCAGACGAATCCCCAAAATGGTAGGCTTATTGAGTCGGCGATCTGGCCACTCTCACCCAAGATTCAAGTCATGTCACTTATGGTCATCTTGGTTAAATGTAAGTCTCAATTATGAACGACGTTATATAATAAGACTAGTCATTTCGTGGTCCAGTCTTATACAAACTTCTTTGTATAGAATACCCCCACTCATATGTCTCCACATGAATGATCAAGATCGGATCATTTATAGCATTTTACAATAATTATAACACCTACAAAGCGGGTCGTACTCGTAGTGTCACCAGGATAAGGTATCCAGTCTTATCCATCTACTACAGACCATTTAGATTATCACTTAAACATGATCCACCTGTATGTCTCTACATACATGTTTAAGCTACAGATGATAACCTTGGATGTTAATTTATTGGTTCGTGGGTTTAATGCTACTAAATGTCAAATAAAATATCTCATATTTTATTAAATAAATAAAATGTTTGTACAATACAATTACAAACTATAGAACCCTATGAAATTTAGGGCATCAACCCCAACAATATGTACGTCAGACATAGAACCAACCTTGTAGCCACTCATGGATATGGTCCAATAGCTTCGTGATTGGTAGTTCTCGTGCATCTTTCAACACTTTATTGAGGCATTCTACTACATTTGTTGTCATCTTGTCATACCTACAATGGACTTGATAAACTTTTTTCCATCATTGTAATCCAATCTTTTCAAGATAGGTCATCACTCCAGGATATTGATGGAGCTCAGCCCAAGACATCTGAAACTCAAACATTCTATAATCTTTCATTGCTAGTTAGAAGTGTGGAATTATGACCTTATTCTTGAATCTGTCCACCAAATTGTTTCGAATATAGTTTATACATAGGGCATGGAATGCATCAGGGAATATACTTGAGATAGCCTTTGCAACTGAGATGTGACGATTTGATATAATCATTAAATTCAGAATGTCTCCTACCAAAGCCTTCGAATGAGTCATGAACCAATTCCATGATGCATCGTTCTCCCCATCTACAATGCTGAAGACAATAGGATATATGTTGTTATTAATATCAATGCACGTTGCTATTTACAACATACCTTTATATTTCTTGTACAGATGTGTCTCATCAACAATGATTACTGGGTATATGCAGCTTAAGAAACCCCTAATACACAGACCAAGTGCCATGAAGACATACTTAAAGTAATGTCCATCCTCAACCTTAATCTCAAATATCGTACCCAAATTTGTAAGCTTAAGTGCCTTAACAAATTCCGTAACAATAGCATATGATCCTTCCGGCGACCCTCATGCAAACATCAATCCATACTCTCTAGCGTGATAAGCCCGTTTGTAACTTATATTCACTCCAAAATCTTGTCGAACACCCTCTATGATATCCCTCGGGCGGTATGTTTGACTAACTTGTTTGTATTTGGACTTGATTAAGTGTCCAATAACCAAACTTTTTGCTTGTCAAGAGAGCATGTATGTTCACTTGGATATTTCATCACTTTGAAGGAATCACTTTCTTTCAATTTTTTTGCACAGACCCTCCACTTGTATTCCTTCACTGAACACCGTATAGTTAGCAATCTCTTCGTTGACTTCTCTACACGGTAGTCAAAGTTCTTTTTTATTGCAAGTATTGACAATTTAACTAGCAAGTCATATTTCAAAAATAAAATCTAACTGACCTTTATATCCTCGTCATTCATATAATCATGAGGTACTGTGATGAGGTCGTAATACGATGGACCCTCTGATGGTCTGGGTATATCTACAATGATTGGGTTGGAATGGTGGAATACATTTGAACCAAAGGCCTCATAGATGGTAGGACAGGAGCAGATGGGGTTGGAACATAAATGTAAGATGTTGGAGAAGTTTTTGGTCCTGAAGATTATATATATCCATGGTCCATATCGAATTGTGGAGTACATTTGATTCATTGTTACGACCAAATCAAGCTTCACTTCGATCTTTCCGAAGTTACATGGCTCAATATGATCATCCATTGAAGACATGGTGGGAATATTACATGTTGGAATGGTTGCATATCCAAAGTTTTGATTAGTTGGAATGAGTTGATTCATTGGATTGCACTATTGGTACATATTCTCAGTGTGTACTCCATGACTTTCACAAGGTGTAACTGATACAAATAACGGAATCCGAGATGCATCACTGTCTTCTAAAAAAAAGCTAAGATCTTCATCGTCGACTATGTCAGTTGGGAGAGTCGAGACCAATAGATTGTAGCAACATTTGATGTGTATATCAAACATATTTGGATCGATATTCAGTCGTTGGTGCATAATATTCACTAATTCACTGACTATTATATCATTTCTGACCTTCGAACCTTTCATATGATCTCCAAAATAATTGTTTCCTGATTGGTCTCATTTCCCACCAAATCGTACAAAGATGCGAAGTAGCATCATTGATCTACTATTGGATTAGCAAATTTTAAGAAATCGTCAAGTAATTGATAAGTGATCACCTAGCTATCTATAAGTGTTTACTTAAAATTGTATACGCAATCGCGTATATACTACTAAACAATTGTTCAGTATTATATATACGATTATTTATATAATACTACACAATCGTTGACTATTATATAAACGATCGTTTAAATAATACTAAACGATCATTTATATAATACTAAACGATCATTCATATAATACTAAACGAGCGTTTATATTGTAATGAATGATCGTTCATTCAATACTAAACTATCTAAGGGACAAGAAATACTGTAAAATATCACTTACATTCACTCCATTTTTGGATCTAACGAACAAGTCTTCCTCTATACCCAAAGACACAATGAAATTAACAAAGATGAAAGCTATCAACAATGAGGATGTTGTACTGAAATTCTGAGAGAACAATGAGAAAATGAAAAGCGTTCAACGGAAAATGAATAACTGAGAGTGACCTTCCATTCTTGATATCAATATTATTCAGTGCTATTGTTAGAATAGTAGTTAGGAATAAATGCGTTGGTGGAATGTTAATGTTGCATTGAATACATATTGAATGAGGAGCTGAAAATCGTTGAAGGAAGAAGAAATGTGCGGTTTGAGGAATTTTTTAAATTAGGGTTAAATGTGTTTTTTCAAGGAGATGATGTCTAATATATCATCACTACATCTAATGCTCTTGAAAACAGGGCTTTCCTAGCATACCAATGTCTTTTGAACTCCAGAGGAAGAATTCATCTAGACCGTACGATTTTTGTTTCATGAATCGGGGGAGATTCTGGTGCTCGTGGAAGATCATGTTTCGTCACTGCACTTTACGTTTGTTTTTCTTTTCTTTCGTTTTTTTTCCTGGAGGGGATTATGCGAAGCCGTTTGAGAATTGGATAACCATCATATTTGATAGTTCCAAATAATCTCCCACTATATGCTTCTTATGGGAATTTGGAATATTTGTTTATTTTTCAGATAAATCTTAAAAAACCCAGCGGCCATGTTCTTCTCCAACGGTTTTACTTTCCTCCGCATCTCTCCCTTTTTGTTTATTGCTCTTTCTTGGTAAATATGGCTAGCATTTTTTTTTCTTTTTTCTTTTTTTTTCATTGTTTGAGTTAATTTTAAGCTGATTTTTCTCCAAATTTTCAGTTATGGGTATTGGTTGTTGTTGGTTTTGAACTTTATTTTGCACATTTAGTTTCTCTAATTTGCTTTCGTTGAAATTGAATGAAGTAAAAAAGGAAGATATGAGCTTATAAAAGAAATTCTAATGAACCCGAGTTTGTGTGGAGGCTCTAATTTGCTTTTTATTTGTGTGTTTGCAGATACAAGTATGAAAATTTTGAGGTAATTATCGAATTCGACTAATTTATTTGCTCCATAGGTGAAATTTTCTTTTAATATTTTTTTAAATTTATTAATGTAAAGCATCATGTTCTAGTTGGACTATGTATCATCGGTACTAGTTAAACCAAAGTTAGTTATTTGATTTAAAATTGAAATGGAATTGAGTCCATACAAAGCCCTCTTTTTTTTCCTTTTTTTTTTTTTTCATGTTCTTCATTTTGTCATCTTGAGCTATCACATTCACTTTTCATTTCTCTCTTTTGTTCTTTTATCAAATCATTAATGAACTAGCTTTAGCTCTTTTATTGAATCATATGCTGAGGTTCATCATTCATGACTATGCTTGTGTTACATTCTCTTTTTCTTCAATGGTATAAGAATTTTACCATTTTACCTTAGTTTAGTTGTTTAGATTGTTTATTTTAGAAATTTAAGATGATTTGAATAATATTGATTATTATTAATGTGAAGTTAGAAGTAATTTGTTTACTAACTTTGTAGTTAGACATGCATTATTTCAGTTTGGGGTTGAAGTGGTAATGGAAGAAAATTGGCTTGTATATAATGTTGTTATTAAGAAGCCAAGGAGGAAGGTAAAATTTTACATTTGCTTATTCTAATAAAAAAAATTGAGATCCGATAAAAAATGTGAACCCAATAAGAGGCACCACCTTATATTAAGTTTTGATTGGTATATAGATAAATGTATAGTTATGTTTAAGTTTTATATTGATGTTACTATTTATATTTTGTAGGTATCTCAGAGTTTATGTTTAAGCAAGTAGAGAAGAATCAAGATATGTTTTGTGGATATTATGTAATGTAGATTTGTATTTTGTAGGTATTTTGGGGTTTATGTTTTGTGGATATTATGTAATTGTAATAAACTTTGTGAGACTAAATTATATATTATATAAGAAGACTAATTAAATGTAAAAGTTATTGAATTTAGTCTATTTATTTAAATTTGTAAGATTCAAGTAGATTCCAATTATTGCTTTTTTTTAAAAAAAAATCAATAGGTTTGATTTTAGCAAATTAGAAAATTTTGATATAAAAAAGGACCATTTCCGATGCCAAATTTTAAGGTGCTGAAAAAAACAACAAAAAAAATATGTAAAATTTTGAAATCTTTCTCAACATCAAACTAGATTAATGTCAGGAGAGGTATCTTTTCCCAACGCCAAACTAGATTTAGAATCAGAAGAGGTAACCTCTCCCAATGCCAAACTAGATAAGCATCGGGAGAGATAACCTCTCCCGAAGAAATCAGATTGGTGTCGGGAAAGGTACCCTCACCCGACGTTAATCTTTTTGAATTTGGCATTAGGAAAGATTTTTTCCCCCACATATCCAACCCTTCCCCGACGCCAAGAAGTGGCGTCGACATAGGGTATTTATCTTGATGCCAATAAACCAATTTCTTAGCGTCAAGAAAGGTGACTTTAACCGACACTACCGTTTTGGCGTCAGCATATCTCCTCCTAATTTCAAGCGTCGTGGGATCAATTTTTTCCGACGAAGGAACTTTTTTGTGTAGGGATAGGATTTTTCTAACAAGGTTTTTCCGATGACCTTGTCGACGGAAAAAAAAGCGTCGGAAAAGCCTTTTCTAATATTTTTTTGACTTTTTTCAACGATTTTTTTTCTGTCGACAGAAACATAATTTTTTGTAGTGATATAGTGACTCAAATAGAAAACTATTTCATGAAAATATATATATATATATTGACATGTTTTAGTAAAAATGTTAGACACGTAACTCAAACCACTACTCATATCTAGAAATTTATGTCACGGAAGCACAATTTTATGTAAGGATAGAAATAATAGTGCATGGATTTTTAGGTTTATGTATATATATATTGTACTTGAACTTTTAACACATTTCTAATAATTCCCTGCATTCTTGATTTTTATATCTAATATATTCTTAAAATATCAATTCTACATCCAATAAATTTCTTATATATTCAAAATTAGATTTTTTGTTAGACATTAAATTTCATTTTGTGTCCTGATAAATATGACTGGAGATTTTTTTGAAAAAATTAATGTATATATTAACTAAAAGTTTGAAATTTTAAGGTTTAGTTAGAGACGAAAATAATTTTTTTTATATGATAAAATGGTTAGTTCTTAAACATTTTAAATATTTCTAAGATTCATTAAATTTGAAATTGAAAGTTCATAGTTTTACTAGACATTTTTAAGTGACTTGTTGAATCAAAATTAAAAGTTTAAAGATTTATTAGTTACAATTTTTAAAACTTATGGTTTACTTTAAATGTAACTTTATATACATTGATATATGATATCGAGATTAATTAATATTAATTAAAAGATTTCTATAAATTTTTATAAAAGTATTCACCTAAAAATATAAACAAAACAATTAAAAACGTATTTATAAAAGTGTTTTAAAGTAGAATTAAGTTTTTTTTCATTCAACCAAGTTTTGTAAAATAATTTATCTAGGATTAAAAAAAAATTATATTTTAATATGAGAAAAATATTAAAATTATATATATACTTTTTTTTTTTTTGGAGTAATGCTCCAATTCCATTTCATCCAAATCAATGGACGATCTAAGTCTTTGTTCAATAAACTATTATACTTCAGCCCAACTAACGGTCGCTTTGATCCGTTACACATCAGCTCAAAAGTACCCTTTTATGTATATATAAATGTGTATGAGTTAATTAAGTTAGAAAAATATAAGAAACCTGCGCCTAATTGTCTTGAACCGGAGACCTTGAACTAAGAGACGGTAAATTTACCACCCAGCAGCCGCTGAAGCAATCAGTTGATGAACAAACTATTTACTAGGACTGTTTTGAGAATAATTTTAATATCTAATAAGAATTTAGTATATATTTATTTAAATCGAGATGCATGAAAATATGACCAAGAAGAAATTTGATTGTTTGACAACCACTCAAAATAATTTTACAAATATATTTTTATCAAAATTGTTTAAACAAAAATGATTTTTTAAAAAATACATTTATTTGTCGGGTGAATCCAAAAAATCCTCATAATTATGTATCAAATAATTAATGGTGAAGATTAGCTTATGTTTAATGATTTTTCATACCAAGACACCTCCTTTATTGAATAGGGGTACGCATTACTGAACTACAATGGAATGATCACAACCTTTGAATAATATTAAAAACCAAAATAACAATATAAGTACAATCTCATACGTGTAATGCTTTCAAAAATTCAGATTTGAAGTAGTGTATTCATAATAAATACACAAAAAGAAGGAAAAAAAGGCAAAAATACATCGAATGGGTAGAAATCAGCGACCAAAACCACCACACTCTTGCTCTTCATCCTGATTCTTCACACTGTTATTTTCTCTTAACAACTCAGTTGTTCACAAGCCATAAAAGGACACCAGCTCAAAATCCCAATTATGTATAGAATAGACGAGAGTTGAGAAATTGAGATGAACGATTACATGCCTTGATCAATCAGGTAATCTCCCAACTTCTCAACAATCATGTTGCACTGTCCTGGTGTCATTGGTTCATCATATAAACCAAAAATCAGTGCTTGGTTTGTTTTCTTTACAGTGATTCCAGAAGTGCCCTGTCAAGTGGATGGAATTAAAACCAAATTTGAAGAACCATCACAGAAAATGTACTGAAACTCTTAAGATTGCTTGATGCAAACTCCACAGTATAAGATTGATTGATTTATTGGAAATTTCTCAATGTTGAAAAATGATACCAACCATGAATGATGGAAATTTCCCATCTAGGAACTAATTTGACAAAAATAATACAAATCTATGAACTAATTTCTCAAAGTGGGTTTAATTAATAGTAAAAATCTAGAATCTTATAAAAACAACAATGGGACTTTGACAAAAATAGGCAATATTGTGGAAACATAAATAAGTCCAACAATGGAGACAGTGAACAAAATGATTTATCTCACAGGTTTAGGTCTCTTCTTTAGATTTGATTTGTTTCGTAGGGAGGAACCCATTAGTGATGGCTCAAGTAGCAAAATCAAATGGATTTAACAATTTTTATTCAACATCTTCTTGTAAAAAGAAAAAAGAACATAATTATCAGAATGTGCATTTGATATTCTTAATATTCATAGAATAATCAATCCTAATGGTCGAGTCTCTGTATATAATCTGCATTAGAGTAACCATAAAATAGAATGAACAACATTGATGATCGATTATCATAAGATAAAAGAGAATCACGGCAAGATATTACCTTCTTTCCACGGATAACAGCTCCAGATTCTCCCTGAATAACCATGTATTTTGATCCACCAAGGTGCAACCCAGTCGGGGCAAGAGATCCAGGCTCATCAAAATCCTTCATAATGGCAGAAATCTCTTCTGGTTTGTACTAAAATAACAAAAGAAGATATATGCTTATTTATCCATAAACTACTACCAGCCAACAGAAATTGCTGAAAAATGTTCTTAATCAACAAGAATATTCAACAATCGCCAATACAAAGTTTCCAATCCCAACGCAACTAAATATATTGGAAACAGAATCCTTCAAATTCCTACTTACAGACATTTTCTTCGATCAATCCATTTCCCGATCCACGCTCATGCTCACGTCAATATACAATATACAATAATAAAACAATGGAAACAATCTACGATCAGCAATGAAAGTGCAGAATTCTCAGATCGCAACAAGATCATAATAACAAGAAACGTAGAAACTCGATTTTCAGGAAACGCATCGCTCATTATATCCGAAACAGGAAATCTGGAGCCTATTTGATCATGACGTCGACAACAACTAAAAGGTAAAAGAAAAGAAAACGAGAACGGCATATAATGATCCGAAAAAAAGGAAGAAAAATCAGAAAAACGCCATTTGAAAACAAAATTTGATGAGAGAAAAGAGAAACACCTGAGGGAAACCGGAGCTCTGAGCCCAAACAGAACCGTCGTTACCGACTATAGCAGCGGCTTTGAGATGCTGGCCATCGACCTCATACATCAACTGATCATCAATGTAAGATTGCCACGACATTTTCGATGTTCACCAAGTTACTGAATCAATGAAATTCCCTCCTTAGTTTCCCTTCTTTGTTTTGGTTCTGGTTTATTCGCTCTCACTTCGAAGAAGAAGATGAGAGGGGTATATATAGTGTTGTTTGGAACTTCCTTTTTTTGGTGGTCCTTTCTGATGTATTTTGCGCCGTTGATTTGGATTTGATCGAACGGGTGTCGTTCACATTTGTGGGGTTTCTTTTAATCCACGAGACTCGTTCGGAGTGGGGCCCTGATGAAACGTGGCAAATGGGGTCTGATTCGCTGTATCCATAATCATTCTTTTTCTTTACAGTGCTTATCACGACCGTCTGATGCTCATGGCTGGCCTTCCCCGGGCCCCACTTTCTTTTAATCATAAAAGTTGCTTTTAACATATAATTTTAGTTCAGTCCAAATCAAAATTAAATAGAACAAGCATAAAAGTTGCTTTATTTTCCAATTTCATTTTTTAAGAAAGAAATATAACAATTATACGTTTAATCTATGTATTAAATTTTCATCATTCGACATGTTGATATCTTTATAGAAATGTTTAACATTCACATGAAAGGTAAGTCAAATTATATCATAAAAAAATTTATGAAACATACAAAATAAGTAATTAAATTAATTAGAATATAAGGTAAATAATAAACCTTTTAACTTGTTTAAAAAACTTAAAATATTAATTTATTAATTTAAATATTTTATCTTTATAATTTATTTATTTTTTTAGAATATTCATCAACAATAATATTTACTCGATATGCTTATTATATTTTTCATAAAATTGATATCTCAATATTTCTATTTTAAACATTGATTTTTATTAGTCCAAAAATAACAATGGGCTTTCTTATCAAAAAAAAAAAAAAAGAGTATCTTTTGAGATACCAATCATAAAATAAATTTTATACTTCTGTCTTAGAAATAGATGGATTCCACTTAGCACCAAACTAAAAAAGACTGTATATTTAAAAATTAGATTAATATTATAAATATTACAAGTAAATAGATGCCTATGTATAGTAGGCCAAGTGTCATTCTCTTATTATCCCATTGTTTTCTATGATTACACACTTAGTATCTGTATTATCGTTATCAAATTACCTATAAATAGTTGTATTTTTTGGATTTTAAAGATCACATATTAGTGAGAAATGGAAAAAAAAAAAATTCATAGAATTCCATAAATTTCTATATTTCATATTTTGTAATTTTATTATTTTCTAAATTTATTTATTATACTATATTATAGTTTTCATTGTTTTGCTCCTCAATTTCACAATAGTTAACTATTACTTTGATTCATGATTTTTTTATTAAAAAGTAATGATGTAATTATTTGCACTTTAACTTGTAATGTTGTTAAATTTGTAACAATTTAATTTTCTTATAATAAAGGATTTAATTATGAACTTTAGCTTGTTGTAATCTAGTCCTTTGGATTTAAAATTTATAATGACTTAGGGTGTGTTTGGTTTAACTTTTAATTTTAAGGAAACGTTTGAGACAAGAAGTTGGTTATTATAATTGGGTTATAATAGTTTGTGTTTGAGGTGTAGATAATTTTGTTTGAGTTATAATAGCATGTGTTTGAGGTGTAAACTATTTTAGTTTGAGTTATAATAGAATGTGTTTGAGGTGTAAACTATTTTAGTTTGAAAATGAAATAGAAAATACTGTAGCAAAAAATAAAAAATGATGAATATAAAATAGTAAAAACTCTAGCAAATAATAAATACAGTAGCAAATGGGGGTTCTGAAATAGAATTGACTAAGTTTAGGATTTTGAGATAGTATTTACGGTAGTCGTTGCCCCAAACGCTCCTTAAGTGTTTAATTTTGAAAAATAATCATTTAAGAAAAAATTGAAATATTTGGCTACAACTCAAAATAGCTTTTGAGACAATTTCAGAGTATATTTTAAACCATTATTATCAAAGTATATTTTAAACCATTATCATCAAAAGAGTTTAAGTAATAATGGTTTTTTAAAAATATATATTTTTTATCCTCTATTCAATCCAAATGGATCTTAGTTTCTCTAGTGAAAAATGTTACTAATTTAACATTTTAAATAATTTATAATAGTTAGTTCATAATAATTTACTATAACGTGAAAGTCTCATCAAAATTAAGTAAATATATAATAATTTAATCTTTGTGATTTATTAACACAAATGATACTTAGGTAGTTTATTAATATAAAAATTAAAAAAAAAGCCAATTAAATCCAAGGTTCGGTGTCCCTGAAAATATCAAAGTCCCGATTTTATGGAAATATTGATATCGATAGGAATTTCGAAAAAAATCTGGAAAATAATGAAAAATGGTGAAAATTATTATAATTAGTGAATGGAACTTTGATTTTGACTACTATAATTGACCATTTCTAATCACAACTTCTATAAAGTAAGATAACATTTAGATGTCTATTGTAAATGTTTGTATAAATGTTGATGCGAGAACATAAATTTAAAAAAGAAATGGAAAATAATTACAAAATAATATAAAGTTTATGAATATTTTGAGGTGAAATGATATAAAAATTCTAAAAGTTTTCGATGATTAAAGAAAAAACTCACATCAGTTCAATTTTGAGGTAAAATGATGTGAAAATTTAATGAAAAAAATTTGAATAAGGTTAAAATTAACATATGTTATCTTTTTATGGTTTTTCAAATTCAATTTCTTTATAAATGAAAGTTTTTTTAAAAAAAATTGAAAAAAAGCTGGAAATTAGAAAAACTTACCCATAACAAAGTCTTACCTTTGTCAAAACTGATATTAGTATGTGAAACTATAAAATCGTGTGTAATAAGGATCATAAAATTGAAAATTTTGAACTCAACTAACGTAATTAATTTTTTAAAAAATCTCAAAATTTTCTCGAAATTCGTCGAAATTGGAAAAAAATGAAATTCCCCCAATAAAACTCCAAAGTCATTTCGAGATTTGGATCGAATTTTAAACTATGATTAAATATTAACATAGTTTATAATCGAAACCATAAACCATTACAAAATTTTTAAACTGGACTACCTTCAACGAAAAGAAAATGTAGATAAGTGTTTGTTATATATATATATATATATATATATATATAATTTAATTTAAGTGAATTATATTTAAATTAGAGTGGGACCCAAACGAAAAAGCCAAAGCCCAAGCATACAACCATGCATTAGCGACACGTAGTAAAAAAATTATGCATTGGTTGTAATTTAACCATTGATTTATTTATGTTCTTAACGATAAACATGCAAATTTGGCTAATTTGTTCCTTTCTTTTTGCAATCTGAGACGAGTACAAAACCAAACCGGATCAAAGAAAAGGAAAAACAAAGCCTATGGATATAAGATGTTTTCTTTTTCTAAAGGACACTTTTCGAGTTGCCCTTGAAGATATTGACCCCAACACTGCCAATATAAAGATAGAATAAGGATACGATGCGACAAAAGCTATGAAGGGGGAAAAATGCCCGGGTTAATATTCAAATAAATAGGTCAAAAACTCCTCCACGATTCACAGGGAGCAACTCAATGAATTGGAAACAAACAGATAATTTTACATCATCTGAAAAGACTTTCATTCAAAACATTTATTGCAAATGGCGAGGCAAAGTCGAAACTGCTTCCAAGGCGAAGAACAAGAAGACCAAAACAGTATCAGAAATGGTGTGCTTGAAAATGAACAGGTATCTCATTTTCTGTGAAACCTGCTGTTAACAGACTCGTAGGTCGGGACATTAATAACTGCAATGCCAACCATGGAGATTCAAGATGTCAGTCTTTAAGATATATAATTACATTAATATTCTGATTCATCGGTTTGAGTTACAAGTTAGAATATTACCGTCTCCATATGATGCCATTGTTAAAGGAGAAGATATAACTTTCTGGGCAATGTTAGTAATATCGTTCAAAGTGATTGAGTCTACGGCCTTTAAGAAGTGCTCTACAGGTTTCCTGGAATATTGAAAAAAAAAAAAAAAAAAAACATCAACCAAAAACTTAATATTGCAGAGTGCAGAAGGGACAAGGCCCATGAAGTAAAAAGAAATCGGAGGAAGACTAATTGTGCAAATGTTTTTAGAAGAAAAAATGGCTACAAACTAGAAGCTGAGCTTATTCATAAAAGATACCTCTCTCCATATGTCAAAATCTGCCTCCCAATATCCTCAGACACGATCATCTGCAAGATAATGAAATGTCAGCTTGCTGTTGTTTCTCTGTCTTTCTTTATTTTTCCTTTATTAAATGGGAAGGTTCTGTTTTCACTTTTCAGTTCATAGGTCAGCGTAGAAGTGAAAGCAACCCCAACAATTGGGTCGGACAAAAGACATATGGTGTGCGTGAGAGAGAGAGAAAGAAGATAGAAAGAGTACCCTGGACTCTAGATTCATCAAAACGGCAGATTTTGTGGACTCTTTCGCACGGTTAAGCTGCACCTCCGAAACTGCAACAACAGAGGGCAAGATGTATTAAACAGAGAAATTACAAAAAAAAAAAAACACAGAAACAGAAATCTGCGAACCTTGTCCAGGAGTTGCAATTGAGATTAGTTCCGATGTAGCAATATCAACTGCTTGGGCCACAAAGTTAGAACCCTGCACCCAATTGAAATTATGATAGGCAAGTACATAAAATTAAATTAAATTACATCAAATTAAATCTAAGACGAATTAAAATCAGACTGTAGCTCTGCACAGATATTTGCACTTATACTGATAAGATGAAAGATAAGTACATTAACCATATAAAACATCTATAGTAAGATTACGCCTTACAGTGCTAGCATAAATTCCAAAGAGTCCCGTGTTATTGAAGATGCTGTTAAATGCAGAAAAAGATTGAATCTGCTGGTATTCATTCAAAACTCGGAGATCTGTTTCAAACCCAAAGCAAATGAAAAGATTCAACCACATGTAAAGCAAATAACAAATAGAAGAGAGAATAAAGAACAAGCCATAGATAAGAAGGGGAAGAAAAGGTTAATTAAATCTTAAACAGAGAACCAATGTAATACTTACATAACCTCGAGTGCATGCCTTTACCAGGGCCCCCAGCAGAAAATGAACCACCACCTCCCATAAGCATCTGCAGGACCGAGGGATTTTAATAGGATTTATCAAAGAACAATTTTTTAGCCATGTTTTTTTACCCCTGTTATGAGAGTACTTGAACATGTTTCTATTCTCTATTTTTTAAAACAATCCAACAAGACAATTTGATAAAGACGTTTTGGTATAACAGAAAAATAATCATCTTTACAATGAAAAGTAAATAAAAGGAGGTACCTGAAGAACCGTCAAAACAATGGCATCTTTCTCCTTATGCCAGCCACCAGGAACCTCAAAAGCCAGGGCAACATGTGTGCTCTGCTCAAGTGAAAAGCCTATGTGAATATACAAAAATGACGCAATAGAAAACAATATATCTGTGACCAAGTTCATCATTTTTCTCTTTTTATGATATGAAACCAAGTTCATCATCCCCTCAGCCATTCACAGGAACCAAAGGTCAAATTACATGTCTCGCCCAAGTAATATTAAATTCTTTGATAATTCCCTTTTCTTTTCTCCCGTATGTTATTCTCAAAGGGTTAGAGATTTAGATGGGTTTACGTATAAAACTCATCCAAGTCACATCCATTCTATCTCATTCAAGGTTTTGAATCATGGTCTGGAGGGTTACTGTGAATAGATAAACTAGAATACGTTTATACACACCCCACAGTCAGCTTGACGACGATAATCCCCACCAACATAGGCAGATTCCGGCACTTTCACATTGGGTACTTTGGGTAGGTCAGATAGAAGAGGTTCTGCAATCGATAAAAGCTCCTCATGTTCAACCCCTGATGCTGCAAGCACCATTCGAGGAGCAGTATAGTTCTCCTGAAATCCAAAAGTGGAAATTAAAATACTGGAAAAGAGAGAAGGGAACAACAAAATGAAATTACCCCATACTGAGGGGGCTAAGAAGATATATGACGAATTAAAAAAGTAGGTCGTATGGCCATCATCCACGAAGGACAAAAAAGGAGGGGATGAGAATAGTCATAAAAGAATGCAAGGTCTCACAGCAATAAATTCCTCCAAGATGGTTCCATCCAATCTGCTTAATGCAAACTCTGGAGCCACAAGAGGATTTGCAAGTGCACCAGAATACCCAGCAGAATGAATTGCTTCAAGAAGTAAGCCCTGGGGGTTATTTGCAAGTTCTCCAATTTCTGCTTTTAGCTTTTGCAGCTGTATGAATACATGGAGTCAACACATTAGCAGTGGATACAGAAGTGAAAAACTACCATTTTTTCACACATAGTTATCATATGGACAAACTTCTAAACGGATGGCTAGATGCCCAATTACCTCTTCATTGATTTCCCAATCCAAAAATACAGGATTCCTGACACAGTCTACTAGCAGTTCCACCATTTCTGGAACATAAGTCTTTAGAGCATCAAAAGTGTATCCCATTTGCTCACGGGAGGCAGAGGCACCTGTGTTTCCACCAATAGCTTCAACTTCCCTAACAATGCGCAAATGGCTTCGGTTTGTTGTACTTTTGAAGGCCAATCTTTCCAACAAATGTGATGCTCCAGAAGACACTGGGGTCTCATATATGGAACCACTATTAAGATATATCCCAATAGAGGCTGCAGGGTTCTGGTTAGCCAACCGGTCTAAAACTTGTCAGTATGATAAATAAATAAATATGTTAACTATAAAAATTAAAACAAGAGACTAGATGTACAATAAGTTACAAACTCCACACATACCGAAGAAGTTTCTGAAGCAATTCTAACACCATTAGGAAGAGTTGTAATCTTGGTCTTGCTTGGTTCAACGTGATCAGGCAATGGTGGTGGAAGGGTAATGCCAGATAGAGGTGTTTCCAAGGGGGGAAGAGAGCTTGACCGTTCTCCAGTGAGCCAGCTAAAAAACCCCCCAGACGTTGGTCTTGCAGCAACTGCACTGGATGTTGCAAACCTAGAGGCCCCCAAATTGGCCGTATGGTTCTAATTCCACGCAATTACATAACAAAAAATAAAAAAATAAAAAATAAAAAATAAAAAATTGGTCTAACAAATCGCTGTTTGTTGCTTAAAAAGTTCAATTCCACGAGCACTCTCAATCTCTTGAGAGTTCTTTTTTTTTAAAAAAAAAAATGCCATGCAGCCATTCCGATATACATTTATGCGAGATAAACAATGCAGGAAATGCAATTTCAAGGCATAAATCTAGCTTAACATAGAACTAAAAAGCAGTATTCCTATCCCATACACCATCCAAACGATGGATGAACCAATTTTCATGTAAAAAAATTACACAACCATAGCTGTATTGATAATACGAGTTAATCCCAAATCCATTTATCAATGAAAAATCAAGACGTCATAATGAATGCCCGTCTCTCCAACGGACGCGTGGATGCAACATAAGCATTTTGCATTCCAAGCATCCTATAACTATTTAACCAGTATAGGATCGAAAGGGGTCGTCAAGCTTTCAATCGTCACAAAGAAACCATATGCAGAACACGTAAAAGAGAAGCTAACATAAACAAAATAAAGAACAGATCTATAACGCCAAGACCTTTCTTCGATTACGAAAAGAGATTCATTGAACACATCAATTTTCTCCTTCACATAGTTGAGGGAAAAGAAAATCATGGAAAGCAGAAAGATGGGGCGCAAAAGGAACGATTAGACTGACCTTGAGCGACCTGAGTCGTGAACCGGCGATTCTATGCATGGTGGAGCAAAGTGGCAGTGAACCCTAGAGAAGTTTTGAGGCTTGCCTTAGTTTTCCAGAGAAACCTCAATGGTGGCTATGACGGGGGCGGTAGAAGGAAATGCTTTGTTTTTGTTCCTTGAACCAATAGATCTGCAGTAAAAATAAAAAATAAAAAAAAATAAAATAAAGTAATTCTAGTTTTTTACTTTAAAAAAAAATTAAGAAAATATGAATTTATACCCATCAACTTTAGAGGTTGTATAATTTAAACTCTATACTAATAATTGTATAAATTTAAACTAAATTTTCATAAAGTGTATCAATTTAAATTTCAAACTAATAATTGTATCAATTTAAATCTTGAAGTATCATGAATGTTACAATTTAAACTCTTCATTATGTTTTATTTGGATATAGTTGTAAAAATTTAGAGGTTAAATTTATATACTCATGAAAGTTCAGGATTTATATTGATACAACTATTAGTTTTGGGTTTTACTTGAAACTAATTCAAGGTTCATGGTTTAAATTGATACAATTATTATTTTAGGGTTTAAATCGATGCGGTCCCTAAGTTTAGGGGTATAATTGACATTTTTTTCAAAAATTTTTTTTTGATCTTTAAAAACGGTAACTGCATTAATTTCATCCAATTACCATATAAAATTTGTACAAAACTTGAATTTATAAAGTTTAGTGAGTTTATGAAAATTTATACTAAGTTCTTATTAAAATTAGTGCGTAAATTAATGAAAATTGAATAGATCGTAAAAATTGAAATACTTATATAATAGTGAATTTGAAACATCTTTGGAAAAAAAAGTTTCGAAATAAAAAGGATTTTGGGAAAAAATTAATAATTTAACGTATGTTTTGTATTGCTTAAATGATTTTAAATGATGGAAGTGACTTTTTAAAAAATCTTAATAAATGAGAAGTAGTTTAAAAAAAATAGTTGCATACATAGAATTCAAGCTCCAAATAATAGAATATATAGTACAAGGGTAAAATAATTATATATATAGAATAAAAATGGTAAAAAATTAAAAAGTCCACGCCTAGCCACCATTTTGCTCGCTTCTTCCCAATTTTCTCAAATTGAAAGCTGGTAGCAACTATCAGTGATAGTCACTGATAGATATTATCAATTACTATACTGATAGTTGCTACTGGTGGTAGCTTTCAATTTGAGAAAATATTAATACTATCTTGAAATATTAGCTTTCAATTTACTATCAGTTATCAATGGCTATCATTGATGCACATTCATCAATTAGAATCAATCTTGAAATCTATTGGTGATTATCAATGATAGACTTTTACAGGTAGTTATCAACATTGAAAGAAAACCAACAACTTTGAAAGCTTGAGATATACCAGTGATAGAAAATGATTAATACCTATCATTGATAGACTTTCATAAATAACCATCAACTTTGAAATATTAACTCAGTAGTTATCACTAATAATCTTCTATCTTGACTATCACTGATTTCACCTAACTTCTATCACCGATATCACTAATATCACTCATATCGTGGTTATTAGTGACAACTTCTTTCACTGATAACATCACTGATATCATGCTATCAATGATCTCACTAATATCATGCTATCAATGATCTTATTGATATCATGCTATCAATGATAGCTTCTGTCAATGATAGCTACTGATCACTTTATTGTCCCTTTCCTTGTTCTTTACAAACATTCGTATGGTCCATTTTCTTTTCGATGCCTCTCGAGGGCACTTTCGTAAAAATAACGAACAATCAAACCAAACCCTTATTCTTCATTTGATTTGTAAACAAATATTACAGTACACAAATACACAAATATTTCAATTTATGCCTTCATGTTGGGCCATCTATGCCATTTTGCAAGTTTATTTATGATAGACATCATACTCTTAAAGTCCTATAAAAAGTAAAAATAAAAAATAAAAAATATTAGTATGATATCATTTGCATTTCTCATTTTTTGAGAATTAAACTTGTTCAATAACTTTTCTTGTTTCTTATTTCAAAGTTATAAGAAATATTTCTAAAAATGGTGCAAATTTATGGACTAAAAAACTAGTTTCTTTCAAATCCATTTTCATTTGCTATTTATATTTAATGTTTTATTATAATAATCAAACTTGATGATTGGCTTATTGGTATTAAGTAACTTATGAATTGGGTATTTTCAAGTCTTGGGTATGAAACTCAACCTAACTCTTATGAAAAAAAAAAAAAAAAGGAATGAGCAAAAACCAAATTAAGAAAAGATTTTTTTTTAAAAAAAAAAAAGAGAGAAAAAGCAAAAACATATTAAGAAAAGAAAATTAAAAGAAAAAGAGAAAAAACAAAAATTGGAGAAAGGAAAGAAAATTAAAAAAAAAAAAAAAAGCAAAAATCAGAAAAAAGAAAGAAAATTAAAAAAAAAAGCAAAAACCGGATAAAGGAAAGAAAATAAAAAAAAAGGAAGAAAGAAAAGAAAATTTAAAAAATGAAAAATGAAAGTGAAGAAGCAAAAATCGAAAAAATGAACGAAAATAAAAAAAATAAAAGCAAAAACTGAAGTAAATAAAAAATAAAAATAAAAATAAAGGAAGAAAAAGGTGTACAACAAGACAAGGGAGAGCAAAACTAAAAATTATAAAAAATTCAAAAGTTGACTAGTCAACACATCTATATTTACAAATATTTTAAAGAGGTGATATATTAAATTTTCTCACCTTATTTTATTATCTATTATAAATTTCCTAAAAAATTAATTTTTTTATAAAATAGATAGGAGAGAAGAATGAACATAAGAACATGTAAACTAATTCTCAAATAAAAACATAAAATATGTTTAACTCTACTCCAATATCTTTCTTTGGAGGAATACTATATTTATAGTACGATAAGTAGTGTATAAATTAGTAAAGATTTAAGTGCACTTATTTCTCCAAAATTATGGTTCTTCGGGACCTAAAGTTCTTTATTATCTTTATGATGTCAAATGATATAAATTTTTACACTAAGTGAATGAACTATCATAGGAATGTTCAATGGTGGAACTAGTCCATATAAGATCTTATATGTATAAATTGATGCAATTTCATCTGCTTCATGCTTTATATGCAAGCTAAGGCAAAACTTATCATCTCAATTTATTTCTCAAGAAACTCTATTTGCCTTTAAAATTTCTTCAAGAGTTCATGCTCAAATTATCAACATATATATAAATAATATATAGTAAATCTCATATTGTCATTTTTTTTTATAAAAGCATATGGACAAATAGGGGTTATTTTTATATTCTTATATCAACGAATATTTAATAAAATGATTATGTCACATTCGTCGAGAATATTTTATAAGAATCTGTGTGTGTATTTATATATCATAGAGAAGAAAGAAGTCACAGTCCTTTGTTCAGAGAGAAAGCAAATGCGACAACTGCGAGGAAGTACTTGAAGAAGGCAGGGAAGACCCCTCAACTAGTAGTAGCAATCAAGAAAGAGAGCTCAAACTTAAATAGCAGCTAATGCTACATCTTCAAACTTAGTCACTCTGTTACTCGCTTTAGTCTTTGGTTTTGAATCTTCTATTCTTTCAACCATCTTTTTAATGACTAATACATGCTACCTATTTGAGTACTCAAGGTAGGAGAGGGAGACAAGAACTACATTGCTATACCTGAATTTGACTCAATGCTTGCACTTGGATCTTTCTCCCCCTTCTACAATTCTGAAGAGTTTAGCAAATTTCTTAAGATCGTGACAACCCTTAGTCAGAGTACAAACTAAGCTCTGAAACCCTTCAATAAGATGAGATCTTAGAAGGTGCTAAATCAGTCGGTGCCAGAGCGCGCTGAAGCAGGAAGCCGTAACGTCATTTTACTACTCACAAGCGAGGCGACATAATATTCTTTAATATTTGAATTATATGGATTTGGTACCTTGAATCTTTCAAGGATATAATTATTCAGAGATTCATATAAATGTTTAATGACTACATCCATAAGATGTATGTTAAGTTTTTCATAAATAACCAGATAAATTAGATATCTTATGATATTGTATCCACCATAGGAGAATATGTTTCATTATAATCAATACCATTTCTTTGCAAAAATTTGTGGAACTTGTCTCGCATTATATAATGTGACCTCATTCTATTTGTTTTTCTTACAAATATTTACCTGTATCCTACATGTTTGATATTCTCTAATGTTGAACTACTAATTCTCAGGATTTGAAAAATAAATTTATTTCTATTATACCATTTCTTTCTGCATAAGTCAATCATTTTTATGTCATAATATTTTTTTTCAATATATTTGAGTATATAATGCTCATTTTCATAAATAATATCGTGAGCAACATTGTATGCAAAAATGTGTTAAACTTATTTAAGTATGGTTCCATCATTTTCTTGTCATGATATATAATTTATTGAGATATCTTTATTATTATCTTTTACTTCAAGATTCTCATGAGTACACATATTTAGGATTTCTTCTAGAATATTCATATTTTTAACTGAGTCATTTTGATTATTGACTACTTTTTTCGAGAATCTTTATCTTTGGAACTCATGTGCCTATGCTTCAGGCATGTTGCAGACTCATTAGTGTTAATAACTTGTTGTATTTGAAGGAAATCAGATTCGCAATTTCCATGGGCAGCGAAAGAAAGATAATTCCAAATCACAATCATGTATGAACAATACATTTACAGTCGACTTCAAACAAATGGTCATACAATTAAAATGCAGAAATTACAGTATGTAAAATACAAATGCACAAAGGGAAAAACTGTATGAATAATCGCAAATGCATCTCCACTCTCCTTTGCACACTCCCGCTCGAACAACAGCAACCTCGAATGCTCGATCTACACAACCGCAAGATGGCACAAACACTTCACGCTCGTCCTCAACGATCGCCTCGGCCACGAACCCCTCAGCAACAGCACAGCTTCAACAGCACCACGAATGGCCTCCAAAAAACCTCGACAGTGTCGAGTTGAGTTTGACACCACCAACAAGGCTACCTTGGTATTCTCGGTGTGAGAATCCAGAGGGTAGACTCTGTTCAGACTTGGTATGAGGCAGACGAAGGAGGAAACACCGATCGCGTACACGACTAGGCAAGTGGGAGATGGCGGAGACCTATCGTATAGGTCGATGCCCAATCGTTTAGATAAAGCTAAGAGATCATCTAGCAAAAACTATACGATCGTTTAGCTCATCGTTTAGCTCGATCTGTTGCCTATAGACACTACACGATCGTTTACTTAGGGCAAGCAATCGTCTAGCAAAACTATGCGATCATTTAGTAAATACTGCACGATCGTTTAGCTTGCCACTGCACAATTGTTTAGCTCGCCTAGCCGTCGTTTAGTAAATCCGCATTTACTTGATGACTACATGAGTTTCTTTTGCACCGAGAGAAAAAACTCAAAAACTTTTATCAATATTTTGTAAAACTTTTTTTTTTAAATAGGAAAACCAATTTTCTTTTAAACTCACGGTTACCATGAATTCAATAACCAGGAACAGAATTGTTTATTAAAGAAAAAGAATTAATTATCCAATAATTAATATTATTATAAATATAAATGATAACCAACTTATCATACTATATTTATAACCTATAGTTTTAATATTTCATCTCATGAAACATATAAATCATAGTTCTTTTTCCATTCCATGGTACTTAACGTAAATATCATTTACATCAATCCTCCACTAGATGTATCTCATACATCATACTGATTATATCATATATAATCAAAATACCTCTTTTCAATTTGAACATTTCAAATCAATACCAAGAATTGATCCTCAACTGAATCCATTGAGCTACCAAGGGGACCTTATGGACCTGTAGCTCGAAGCTCTAATGGTACGTGAATAACTTACTAAACTCTTTAGTTACGAGATCCAGCATCCGTTAACTGCCATGCACTCCACTAAAGACCAACAACTGAACTCTCTTTACCACAGATATATTATGTTTCCATCTTAACCAATGAGCAGTACGAAAACCCTTCACAGATCGATCGTAAGTACAACTGGGCCAATACCCGTTATGCTCCTATAGTTACATTTGTCTCCTTAAGTACCGTTGATCTCTCTAATGAATATAAGTCATAGTCCTACTATGACCAAGTCTTCTCTTCCAAAGAGAAGTTGTGGCCACTATGTTCAAGCTCCGGAATCAGCCCTTAAAGAAGCAATCTCTCTACTTATCCCTGCTTCGGGAAAGGAGTGAATTTCATCTTGTGGATTGAGTTCCCAACTCCCAGATCAGACAAGTCTCCAAAAAGGTAGGCATGTTGAGTTGGCAATCTGGCCAATCTCACCCATACTAATCAAAGGACTGCCCTCAAAGGCAAGAGTTCCCAAAACACTTAGGATTGAGGTCGTGTCACCTATGGTCGTTTAGGTGAGATGCAAGTCTCTAGTATCAACGGCGTTATATACAGAGTCTAATCATCTCGTGGTCCAGGTCTTATACAAGCTCTTTGTATAAGACACCCCCCTCGCACGTCTCCACATGAATGGTCAGGATCAACTAGTTTACAACACTTGAAAACTTCTACAGAGCGGGCCGTATCCGTAGTGTCACCAGGATCAGGTATCCCATCTTAATCCTTATAATACATACCTATTTAGGTTATTACTTAAGGCATGATCCACTTGTATATCACATATACATGCTTAAGTTCACATAAGATAACCAAGGAGATTTCTTTATTGGATATGAGTAAATGCCAGAATTAAATAACACTTATTTTATTCATTGAACAATGTGTATCTTTACAAAACAATGAGACTCCGAGAGAATTAAGACACCAATCCCAACAGTATTGAGATATCAATTTTAGATGGTGTATTTGTAACCATTTTTTTTTATAACTTGGTCACTTTCTTGCAATAATAAATGTTTTGTAAATGCATCTAGTATTTGATTTGCAATATTTGTAAATGAATTATCTTTCAAAGTTCCAATTCAAATTGATCTGTATGATTATCAAAATGAGACAATTCTTATACATTTTATTCAACTTATTTTTCCAATTTCTTCTTAATTCTTCCATATAATATTGAAAAATTTATCTCATTAATAAAAAAACAACAAATTATGTAGTAAATACATTACCCGTTAGGGGTTCAAAGTATTTATTAATTGATGTGAAATCAATTTCAACACAGATTCATAACCTCTCTTGATGATTAATTTTAATTGTTTCATTATCTTAATTGTTGTTGTGGAACAATTTAAACATTTACTACACATGAAATATATTTGGCTTCTGAGCATAAGCTTATAAGTCATTGACTTAGAGTATATACAATAACATGATCTCATACATATTTAGAAGCTTTATTATTTGAACATATGCTATAGGATATTCAACACTTATCCCAAACATTCCAATCAATTATCAAATGTTTGGGATGCAAACTCACTAACAGTATCAAAACAAAATAATAAGTATATATGTGACCATCGACTGGATGCGCCAACAAAAGTCATAAAATATTGAAATAGTTCACTTGGTGGATTAATAAATCCAATAATACAACCATGAATCTGTTCCAAAAATAGGAGAAGTTCAATTTCAATTTTAGTTGTGAGATTACAATAATTAATCTTTTAAGAACAAGACACATTGACAAATAATTATATGGAAGAATCTTCTAGTTCTTCAATAGATGCCAATATATATTTGCAATAATTATTTTTACTATTCACCCAAAATGACTCATCATGTCAAAGAACAATATATTTGGATCAATGAACGCCAGATTCACTGTTGCATATGCATATATTTCAACTACACAAATATGTGTGAATACCATTTAGAAGGAAAAACATAACTTTTCTATATGCATTTCCCATAAAAAACAACAAATATAGTATATTTATTATCATTTTCCCTAGATGATATCTATTACAACATATATCTTCCAAATTTGATATACTCCTCTTTGATTACAAGAGAATAAAGTATATCAATTATTAATTTTACTCTTTTAGCAAAATATTATTTTCTTTTCCAAAATCTTTATTAAGTCCTCAAGATTTAATATCATATTTTATTTTTCGCTTTAAGTATTTGAAGTTTGGAAAACATAAGTATAATATGCATAGATGTACTCTATATAAATATTATTTATTCTTATTCTCTTGAGGATATTCAAAAGAAATCCAAATATCTCATATACAAGTGGGTCAAAAACAATAATCGTCTCTACATGAGATTCTAAGAAACTTGTAACATCCAAATAATATCATATTTAGGAGTTAAAAGGATAAGTTATAATCTCTTCAAGAGATTCAAATAAATTCTCAAACTTTCCTTCCACACATTGTTTTTTTTTTCATTAATAGGATTTTAGTTTTTCAAATAGACTCTTATTGTACGGTATAAAATTATTGTCTCTTTTGCATCACATTTGGAAAATGAAAATTTCCCTCAAAACATTATATATGTGTGTGATTTTAATAAATTACTTCATCTTTTAGTAATTAACATGATTCCGACCTCAATGATTAGATATTGGAACATTCACTTTAGGGAATGCTATTATATTATTTAGTCAAAATTCATTATTTTTCCTAGAAACATCTGCTCGTATGTTTTATTCAACCTTAAAAGAGATTAGATAAATATTCATCACAATGTTTGAAACTTTCTTTCTCAAACTGCTAATACAAGAGCATAACATGTTTGATATATGCTTATTAATTTATAAGTATGTATTAATTTAAAATATGTGCAACTACATGTTCAAGACAAAAATAATGAGCATTAATTGATTTAAGCAACTTCAGGTGTATTAAATCAAAATTAGCTTTAGGAAGAGTAATTATCTATTATGCATAACTTTCAAACTTTGCCATAAAGGAATTCAATCGATTATATTATATAATTATACTATATATATATATATATATATATTATATATGTAATCACGATATATAAATTTCAAAAGCTCACAGATTTATCCATATGAGAATAATTTAAATTTCAATTCTAGCATAGCGAACAAAAATTGACTAATTAGGTAAATTCCTAGGTAGAGGTGTTCCTTACGGTCAACTTAAATACCTTAGCCCAGAACGATACTTATAGTTTCCTTAGTCAATTTTTATTTCTAATTCATTAATCTTTTAATTAGGTGTTAATTTTTAAGTGAATTATTAATCTTATTAAAACAAATTAACTTTAAGAAATGATCTTTAATATCTTAAACATTAAACCTTTCAAATTAAAAAGAAATTAAAGATAATCATGCACATTTATGCTCATATTTGAAAAATAAAAGACAATATTATCATAAAATAATTTTAACATATAAAAGTTAATATTAATATGAGAGAATCTTTTAACATAAAGAAGTTAATATTAGTATGAGAGAACCTTATCTTTATTTAAAAGAAACTCAATCTTATTAAGAAATATGCAATCCAATTAAGGAAACAAATATCATAACTTATTTTTTCATAAATAACAATTATATTTCAAGATATTGAAAATATAATCTAATGAGAAAAATATCTCAAACAAATATTTCAAATATAAGAAAATTAAGATGCATAATTGCAATTTATAATAGATTTTACATACATTACACACAAAAAAAAAAAAAAAATGATGCATGCATGATTTATAATCTTGGTTGTGACATCTATGATATCATAAACATGATAAGAAAAAAAAATTAAAGAATCTACCTTCTAGCAAAGGAATAAAGCTATAACAAATTACACACGTTGAATGTTACCCCAATAAAAGTATTGATAAAATTATTGATATGCACTTCATTGGCAAAACTATGACATAAAATGCCTAACAGAAACCCTACAAATGCCTCTTGGAGTTTTTATTAAAAATCAAATTGAATTCGAAAAGATGGAGATTGAAAATACGATGAGAACGTCTACAATTATATGTATACAAACAATTGGCAAAGTAATAGATGGAATTGATGATAGAATTCAGTGTACAATGGAATACATTGTGTGCATGCGCTACAAGAAAAAGAGGCTCTCCCGACACGTAAATTTGTCATCGGAGATCGGTCGTCGGGAGATAAGGTCTCTCTCAACGACGTAACAGACACGTCAGAAGTTAGAAAGAACTCCCAACTATGTATACTATTCTTCAGAAGATTGGAGCTATCTCCAGACGGTGGGATATTACCCGTTTGGAGTTATAGTAACTCCCGACGGATGTCCCGATGGTTATCGAGAGTCGTTGGGAGATCTGGTATAAAAACCAAATCGCACAAAAGGCAGATTATTTGCCTTTTTCTTCCCCCATTCTAAAACCCTAGGTGATCGAGGGAGAGAAATAGTCGCTGCCGTCTGTTCGCTGCTGAAAGAGAGAGAGCTGGTCCATTGGTGCCGTCGGTGGCCGCTGCCGTTATACTGGTGTCATCTTTCCCTGGTTTGTCCGAGAAAGAGAGATGAAGGTGGTCTGTTTGTAAGGGACACTGGTTCATTCACCACGGTCTGTTCCTACATTTTTGTGAGTTCTTTTCTCTCCAATTTCTAGGATTTCTTGTAATTTTGATCATCGTTATACTGTTCTTACTGCGGATTTGTTTGGTTTCAATATTACTTATAACTTTATCTAAAACTTTAATCAATAAATAAGGCATGTTGGTGTTTTTTATTTGTAGTTGTACCTCTTATTTCTTCTCTTCAGGTTTGGGCTTCTCTTTCTCCTCCGGTTTTAGTTCCTTCGGCGCCGGTGGCTTTGGAATCGGAGACAAAAGCTCCACCTGTCTGTGGCAGAAAAAAAGTTAGAAGAGAAAGAGAGAGAAATGAAATGGAGGTGTTTGGTGAGTGGAGAGAAAGACACTCCCGACGAAATAGAGGGCCATCGGGAGTTCCTTTAAATCCCAACAAATGGAAGAGACCGTTGGGAGTTATAAGAACTCTCGACGGTTGGGCATCAGGAGTTCTACTCCCGATGGATTTCTCCCGACCAAACTCCGGATAATTAATACGTCGTTGGTAGAGGATCTCCCTACGTGTTTTCTACCATTTTTCGACGATTTCAAGCGTCGAAAAAACTGTGATTTCTTGTAGTGTTGTGATAGAAATTTGATAGAGGTTTGCACAATAACCCACAAATTTTGTTTAAATCTCTTACCCACCAAATCATATCTCCTTTAATTTCCTAACTAAATTGCATAATGAGCAACCAAAGATTAATTATAATCTCAAAGTGGAAATAAGACTGAAAAATTCACAAATACTTTAAGACACAAGCCAAAGGATTTTAATTTCAATGCTCACATAATACTTATATCAAGTTTACAATTTGATCTAATTAAATGTAAAATTTAATATCAAATATATCTTAACAATCAATTCACAAACACATTAATCACATGTATGGTTTAAATAGAGTACTCACCTTCTTTAAACTTTTGTTTTAAGTATCTCAATAATATATAGGGCCTTTATTATTCTTGGTATTCCTATGAATCAACTCTAATCTCAACAAAATCTCTCAAGTGGTAGAGACTCGTGCTGATAATATGTTATAAAATAGAGAGGAGAGAAGAAAAAATATAAGAACATAATAGGGAAACGAAGAGAAGAAAATAGAGAACATATGTAATTGAGGTGTGTTTTCAAATGATCTCTACAACCTCTATTTATAGGGTTGTGAGAATGGCGGTTAGAAGAACTAAATATAAAGAGAGAACAAGAAAATTATGGAGATTAATTGAAGCGGTTATTTGATGAATTTTAATATGTGGAGGTTATGCATGGACATTTACATAATTATCATATTTATAATAAATGTTGCTTTTTAAAATACTTGAAAGTATCTTGCATTTAAAAGTGTCTAATTATTCCA
Organism: Benincasa hispida; assembly: GCF_009727055.1. Taxonomy (NCBI): domain Eukaryota; kingdom Viridiplantae; phylum Streptophyta; class Magnoliopsida; order Cucurbitales; family Cucurbitaceae; genus Benincasa; species Benincasa hispida. The sequence goes on along the minus strand of NC_052349.1, from coordinate 84,776,391 downwards.
AATTATATAGCGACCAAAAATATATATATATATATATATATATATATATATATTTACAATGACAAAATCAAATTTGTATATGGTCGAACCAATGTAAGATGTGATTGAAAATTTAAGCTTAAGAGGTGTTTATAATAGAAGGTATTGAAAATGACCCTAAATTTGTATCTAATTTGATAATTAAAATTTTACGGTAAAAATCGATGCAATCCAACAGGTTTAGGGATATAAATTAAATCTTTTTCCATATTTTTTATCTAATAATTTATCATGTTAACGAAATATTAATATGTGAATTGATCCACCTTTTTGCTCATTCTTAATTTAAGCTTAATATTTCAATGCATCAATTTTAGTACACTTATTGTACTAAAATTTCGCAGTTATGTCCCATACAAAAAAGTTTAAATGTATTAGTAAGAAAATTATATGTCATTAGAATAATGTTCTATAGACATAATTGAACACGTAGACATGCCACATAACCATTTTATATAAAAGAGATGGATTGTTATTAACCAACAGGTTAGGTCCATATATTGAGTAGCATATTTAGAGTACATATATTTAGTAACATTTAGTGACACATATGTATCTAAGTACCTTAATAGAATAATAATTTTAGAATAATTTCTTAGTTATGGGCGCATTTCTTACATTAGAATTCTCAAAACTCTTTTCTCAGATTGCAGGCCAATATTCTATGGGTACATTTTGGGCATTTTTTTTAACAAAAGTCTATCAAACTAACCATTCAAAACTTGACTCTTCATCAAAACATCTTTATTTGATAAATCAGGGTCAAAACATGAGTCCCACTTACTTTTACATAGCTCTATTTCGTATGACTTTTTGTCGGTAAACCCATGAATTCATCATAATAATTTTAGGTCTTAAAAGCCAAATAATCCCTCAGACCAAAGAACCGAGGGTGAACTCGAATGGATTCTCACATTTAAATTTGAGAACCGCCTCCAAAAATAAGTCCATTCTAAATTTGACAATCTTACATCAATCTTAAGTTTGTTAGACTCTTTCACTCTCTGACTTAAAGCATCGAAATGTGTAGTATGACAAGCGCCACACTAGATGATAGATCATCTCATCTTTTGAAATATAAATTCTTCATTGCGGCACGTGAAAGTACGTGTGATTATCCCGTCCCAATTTTTCCACCAACAATATGAATATGATTTATTTATTTTATTTTAGTGACACTAATTGATAGATTAAATTAATTAATTGATAAATAAATAACTACCGTCTATAAGGAAGAAGAGGAAATGGTAGCTAAACGATCGTTGTCAAATACTAAATGATCGTTGGAAAAAAGACGATCGTTGAGAAAAATGCTAGACGATCGTTGTCAAATATCTAGACGATTGTTGGGAAAAAGGTAAACGATAGGGCAAGCGTCTACACAATAGAGGTAAGTGTGTAGACGATGGGTAGGAAACTGCACGATTGGGTTGATCGTGTAGGCGACAGAAAGTACATGATAGAATGTAGACGATTGGGTTGAAATGTACACGAAGGAGAGTACACGATAGGATTTAGACAATAGAAGAAATTTACTACACGATTGGTAGAGAGCATAAACGACAGAGAGAATTGATTAAGATGATCAGCCTTCACGACTGGTATCACTCATCGTGTAGCGTTATTTATTAGCATAAGAAAAGCCACATGACAGAATGTTAATGGTCCACAATAACAACCATGAAAGAGAAAATACAAATTTAACCACTAAATAGTGGAAATTGAAGCAGAAGAGGAAAGACGCAGAAGAATGAATAAAATTTTGTTATTTTTCTTTAGGAACGTTGCACTCATTTATCACCGTCTTCTCTGAAATTTGTTGGTCCTTTATTTCAAGATATTACTATCCTTTAAAAAATTATTGGAGTATAAATCCATAAGAACAACGCGATAGCAACTTGGAACAATGCGGTTGTGTTTGGGTCCTAATTTTTTCACCAATACATTATTATAGGTCTATGTTCATTGTTCATCCAACGTTCTTATGAATCTCTATTTTAATGGTAGTTTTGAAACATTTATGAAAAGTCAAAAGTAGTATATCTTTTGAAAGAATAGGAGTAGTATTGAAACAAATGACACATTTAGTGATGTTTTTTACGATTTAGTCTTAAAAGATATGTTTTAATCTATCAACGTAAAAGGTATATGAGGATCCATTCGGACTAGAGTTGCTTATAGAAATTAACTAGAATATTACATCCCTTCTTTAAACTTAAATCTTCCAATAATGAACATCACGTTGGTGTGTATTTGTCTATAGATTTAAGGTCATTTCTGGGATGAATCAAGTATAACTTGAAGAAAAGACTTGCTTAAATGGTTGGTAAATAATGAAAATATCTCTTGCTTTGGATCATTTCGTGTTTATGTAATTTTGTTGAGGGTAAAAGCTCTAATCTTAGTCTGAACTAACCATATTTTGTTTTGTGCAGGAAATCTAGATTTTTGCTCCAATGTGACCACATTGCTCTATAGGCTAAAATCTAATGCAATTGCATTGCTCCATACACAAAAATTTGATATAACTGCATTGTGTCTTAGACTGGGTCAAACAGAATTTTTGCAACTAGAACGAACCGTTAGATTTTATGCCCTAAACCCGTTGTTTTGTAAATAAACTATTTATTGATGATTAATAAAATAAATTGTTAATTTATTTGTATTTAGTTTTGCATAATTTAATCCAATAAAATAAAATCTAAGGTTATTTTATGAAAACTTGAAGTTAACATATAAGTGGATCATGTTCAATAAATAACCTAAAAAAGTTTTTACTATATGGATAAAGTTAGGCACCTTATCTTGTTGACAATATGGATACAACTCAATTTGTAATTGTTACAAACGATATGATTCAAATCATTCATGTGGAGACATGTGAGTGGGAGTATCTTATACAAAAAGTTTGTATAAGACTAAACCACGAAATAATTAATCTCTCTTTGTCCTTTAATTGAAGAGATTAATATTTCACTGGATGATCATAAGTAATTTGATCTTGTGAGTTATGAATTTCTGTCTGTGAGGGCTCGTCCTTTGATTTGCATGGATGAGAGTGACTCAAGTTGTCTACCATTTTGGGGACTTGACCAAATTGAAAGCCAGGAATATAATTCCACGAGATGAAAATCACTCCTTCTCATATAGGGTAAGTAGATGAGTAGTTCTTTTAACTGTCGACTTTGGGACTTGAATAATAGGCCCAACCTTTTCATTAGGTTGAGAAGAGCTTAGTTTATTGTTGGACCAAAAACAAATTATTCATTAGAAGTTCAATGGTACTTAAGGACACAAAGGTAATTACAGGGGTAAAACAAACATTTAACCTAGCTATAATTACCAATAACTCGTGAAAGATCGACTTACATGTAGTAATAATTATATCCATGAATGCAACTTGTTCTGCAGTGCATAAGAGTGCAACAATGAGTCTACAATGGTTTGTCTCGTAGTTAATGAATGAAGGTTAACTAAATAAAGAGTTGTCTCAAATCATTCGAGTTTATAATCTGTAGGTCCATAAAGTCCTCTTGCTAACTTACAGTGGATTAACAACAACCAAAGTATTGAAAAAATAATTTGAAATATTCAAATTAAATTAAGAAAAATATGTCTATTGTATCAGATACAATTAATATAAAATGTAATGTATGTAGATACAATATTATATAGTTAATTATGAATATGATTCAAATATAAACTATATAATATAGGAGAATTAATGTATTTAAATATGATTCAAATAATAAATTAATAAGAATGAGATTCATATTAAAACTATAGGTTAAGAGTTAATATGAATGAGAATGTTAAAACTATAGGTTAAGAGAGAAATTAATATTGACTTATGAAAATGATGATTTAATTCCGAAGCGTGTGGTCTATGATAGATTTGATTCAAATATCTATTTAATTAAATATGAAATATGAAATATTTAATTAAGTTAATTAATTAATTAATTAATTAATTTACTTACTTTTACAATTTAATTTAATTTAATTTAATTTAATTAACTCTTCTTTGATAAAGGGGAGTGAGGAAGCGAGTAGATAAATTTTTTACTCTACACTTCTACGTTAAATACAGATCGGAGTTATTTTGTATTAGTTGCTTGTTGCTTGAAGAATCATAACCCCTCTCTCTCACACACTGAAGAACTTTTTTGGAGAAAAATTCTTTGAATTCTCTCAACTTCTTCCTCTCAATTTAAGAGACTCCCACTAGCTGGTTCCTTGCGAGGAAGACCTTTTGGAGGAGATTCACATAGGAGAATTCGATTAATTGGAGGAAGAACTTCGCAATACAGGAAAAGGTTTCTACAAAGATATTGCTTTTCTTTTTCCTTATTTATGTTTAACCATGAAAATTATAGCATGAGATTATTTTATAATTAAAGTTTTCAATTTTCTGAATTTTTATGTAAAAGAAAATCAAAGCAAAAGGTGATCACATGTTTCTATTAGATTCAATCCTTTCAAAACGAACTTGCTGATTTTGGGGTTATGACTTGCTAGTTCACTCCAAATCCTTCTAGGCCAGTTTGGAGCATCAATTTTAACAACTAACTACTTCTTTGATGTCTATATAAAGCCCTTTAGTCCATCCATTTGAAGGCCTTCAAGCTTTGAGCCAATTTCCATACTACCAAATAATTCAAGAGATGAGTTATAATTCAAGAATGAAAGTTATTATGAAGTTAGAGTTTTTAGATCAACTCCATCTTGTGAAAGAGAGTAGTAAGCAAGATTCTCCTTTAAAGAGGATGAATCGAGACAAGAGAGCACCTTAGGGAGTGTAGATATTGTCGCAAAGACAAAAACATTTTGTTTTTTAGATTTATTTGTTGTTGTCTTGATTTACCTTTTGCTGCTTTATTTCATTTTACATTTATCTTGCACTTATGAATTTATCTTCAATGAAGTCTATATTTATTCTCGTAAGTATGATTTAAAATCTTTAAGGGATTCAGTTTGATAGATGTCCTAGAAGGATAGGCTAGCTAGATAGATTGTGAATTACATTGCATCCACCTCTTTCTATTATTTCATTTGTTAATTTTATGACACATCTTGTTAATTTTAACTGATTACTTAAGTTAACATGCTAGTTAAGTCTTAATGCTGAAAACGTTAAGGACAACATATGAAGTTCACAAGGGAATATGAGAATAAAGGCTCATACGTAGGGCATCACGTGACCTTTGACATAAGACACACCTAGGATAAAGGTTTGAATATTGATTATCTAAGTTACAATTGGGGCCATAAATATATAGGACTTAGACTTTTAGGGGTATTTGAAATCAAGGTTGAATGAAAGATTAACTTTGATCATAACATATAAAGGTTGTTTGGGGCCTATAATAGAATTAGTTTGTAATGTAATGTAATTCAAAATCCATGTTTGGATTGAGCATTTGGGGCTTGATTTATAATATCAAACTTATTTCGTTCCCACAGTTTTCAACCCAAACCTCTTTCCCATTGTTTTCATGCTTCACGATCCCATTTCCATTACGCTCTCGATTATTTACTCATTTCAACACTCATCTAATACTAAGTAATCCTGATTACATTCTAGCCTCCCAAATAGCCTCAAAGTGCAATGTAATTGCAATATATTAAGTAGCATATATCTAGGATTAAGACTTGGTTGAATCCCCTAGTTTTCATTATTACTTACATTTTCAATTGCAGAATCATAATCCAACTATTTTTGTTGGTTACCTCTAGTTTCAATTCTCTTTTAAATCTAATTTTCGCAAATGGTCTCTTGAGATACGATACTTGAAATATTTTCCATATTATCACTTTTCGACAATATGCACTTGTATTTAACAATCATTTTCTTAGCAGATTTATGAACTAAATCAATCCGTACACATATTCAGTCATTAAGCCTTAACATACTTGAGGTACCAATGACAAGATGACTCTATAGTTCTTTACCATGCCCTTTGAAACAAAAGGGTGTGAATCACCACCCATCCCCTCCTTAGAGAAAAAGGTTGCTATAGTTTCTCTAAGTGGGAATATGATAATACTCCTTTTACTTTTCACCTAGATGTAAGTTTATTCTATTTCTAAATTTTTTGTATGGACCATTTAGTTTGAGTACAATATCTCTCTCTACAACCAAAAAAAAGACTATTATTGTATGTGACCGACTTCATTTTTAGAAGACACCAACCACATTTAGAACTTTCTCTCTTGCCATTACATACACATGTATAATAACTCAAATAACGAACCAACCACTACAACACTAAAAGTTATGTTGATGATTTGTGATCTGTTCTATTGATATGAGTTTTTGGGCAGGTTGTTTGTGAGCTATAGATGTATGTAAACAAGCTAATCTGTAAAAGAGAATTCACATTAATGTATTGGTAAGTTACCCATACTCTAATGCTTAAGTTAGATAATGAAGTATTCAGTTCAACTAAGCATTAGACGTTGCATATAATGGGAGGTGATGTCGTTGGCTTGTTTATAAAACCTATCGCTTGGCACACACTCAAAGTTTGTGAGCCACTAACAAATCAATCTGAGAAATGTCAAGATGGTAGATCATTGGTGGCAGTTAGCTCGATTTGCCAATTACCCCTTTTGTGAAAGTAGTGAGGCTCAACTCAACCATCCCGAAAATCGAGGCCTAGCTTTTTTCTTTAGGCAACACTTTTAGAGTCTCTTGAGCTTAAATACCTTCAGGCAGGCTTAGGCCCAATTGTAACGAGCCCTGAAACATGCATTAACATTATTATCATTCACAACGATTGAAAAAAAAAGTTAATTGTATTGTGAATTTGAGGAGCATAATGGCGTATAATGAGAACACGAATATGAAGAAAAATAATATAATAATAAAATAAATAAATATTAAAATAAATTAAACATAATACATGAATAAATAAAATAAAATAAATTAACAAATATAAAGAAGAAATTTCTCTAAATTCTCCATTTTCTCTAATTTTCATGGATTTTGTCCAATGTGTGTGTCTTCCAAAACCCCCCAAATATCACTATTTACAGACAATTTGGCAAGTAGGAGGTGGATTACATAGACACTAATAGTGTGTAATCTTGAGACATATGGACGACACAATGGGTAATGGATAAGTGACACGTGACCAATGGACACTAATAATGGGCATCTACATTACACCTAATTTAACATATTTATTGCTGGGATTGTTGTCCTAATTCTCCTAGAGTCTCGTTGTTTGCAATTACACATTTTTTTAGGAATCAAATAATTGTTATTTCATTCTGGCATTTACTCATATCCAATAAACAAAGCTCCATGATTATCTTATGTAAACTTAAGTATGTATATGTGATATACAAGTAGATCATGCCTTAAGTGATAACCTAAATAGGTCTGCAATATAAAGATTAAGATAGGATACCTGATCCTGGTGACACTATGGATACGACCCGCTTTGTAGAGGTTTGCAAGTGTTGTAAACTACTACATATGGTAGATCTTGACCATTCATATGGAGACATGCGAGCGGAGGTGTTCTATATAAAAAGTTTGTATAAGACTAGACCACGAGATGATTCATCTCTGTATATAACGCCATTGATACTGGAGACTTATATCTCACCTAAACGACCATAGGTGACATGACCTCAATCTTGAGTGTTTTGGGAACTCTTGCCTTTGAGGGCGGTCCTTTGATTAGTATGGGTGAGAGTGGCTAGATTGCCAACTCAACATGCCTACCTTTTTGGGGACTTGTCTGATTTAGGAGCTGGAAACTCAATTACACAAGATGAAATTCACTCCTTCCCTGAGGTAGGGGTAAGTAGATAGATTGCTCCCTTAAGGGCTGATTCTAGGGCTTGAACATAGTGGCCACAGTTTCTCTTTGGAAGAGATAACTCAGTCATAGTAGGACTATGACTTATGTTCATTAGAGAGATCAATGGTACTTAAAGAGTTAGATGTAACTACAGGGGCATAACGATTATTGGTCGAGCTATACTTATGAGCAATCTGTGAAGGGTTGTCGTACTGTTGATTGGTTAAAATGGACACATAATATATCTTAGTAAGAAGAGTTCAGTTGTCGGTCTTTAGTGAAGTGCCTAGCAGTTAATGGATGGTAGATCAGGTGACTAAAGAGTTTAGTAAATCATTCACGTACCGTTGGAGCTTCGAGCTGCAGGTCCATAAGGTTCCCCTAGTAGCTCAATGGATTCAAACTAAGGATCAGTTCTTGGTGTTGATTTGAATTGTTCCAATTGACAAGAGGTAATTCGATTATATATGATATGATCAATATGGTGTATGAAATACATCAAGTGGAGGATTAATGTAAATGAGATTTACATTAAATGCCATGGAATAGAAAAAGAGCTATGGTTTATATGTTTCATGAAGTGAAATATTAAAACTATAGGTTATAAATATATTATGGTAAGTTAGTTATCATTTATATTTATAATAATACTAATTATTGGATAATTATCTCTTTTTCTCTAATAACCAATTGAGTAGGAGGTTATTGGTGTTTTCATGGTAACTATGAGATAAAAGGAAAAATGTTTTCCTAATTTTAGTAAGAGAAAAGATTTGCATTTTGTGAATTTGAGATTTCCAATCTCGGAAATTACTCACGGATAGTTGTCAAGTAAATCAGATTTACTAAGCGACAGCTTGGAGTTAGCTAAATGATCGTGGAGTATTCTTACACGATAGACACTCAGCTGAGCCAAATGATCGCATAGCTTTTGCTAGACAATCGCATAACTTTTGCTAAACGATTAGACATTGACCTATACGATAGACTATTTCATCTCCTACTTGCTCAATCATTTACATGATTGTTCTTCCTCCAGTTTTCTATCTCAAACCAAGTACACACAGAGCCCACCCTCTGGATTCTCACACCGAGAATACCAAGGTAACCTTCTTGGTGATGTTATACTCAACTCGACACAGTTGATGTTATGTGGAGGTCGTTCGTGGTGTTCGGTGTGTTCGTGACCGTGGTGATCGATTAGTTCAAGTTCGCTACGATCGTGCAATGTAGCGGTCGTGTTGGATGAACGTTCGTATGTTGTTGGGTTGCTATGATCGAGCATTCGTGATCAAGGAACTTGAAGATGAGTCTACAAAGATTTGTTGATTCTTGTCCTTGATTTATAGTAAAGCATGCTGTAATTTCTGTTTTACGCATAATCCTTTGTTTTCATTTGTGATTGTAATTGCAATGTTCATATACAATTGAAATTTGGAAAGATCATTCCACAGCTCATGAAAATCCTCCTGCCCGATTTCCTTCAATTGGTATCAGAGACAGGTTGTTACGATATTCCAATTTTCAATTATGTTTTGAACTTCTTTTACAGTCTTGGTGGGTTTTCTGCATTTGTATTTAATTGTTAAATGCTTGTGTGGATGGCGTTGATGAATTTTTATGGGTTTAATTGTCTTTGTTTAAAGCTTTCTTCAATTCCAAAGTGTTAATTTGTAAGGGCCTCTGTGTTTTTGGGCGTAATTAACATGCTATCGAGTCTGTAATTCAAAGAGTTTGAGTTAGTCGAGTCGTTCGTGATGAAGTTTTGAAGTAAGGAGATGCGATTCTCAACGAGGAAGAAGACCAAGAGTTGGTCGTGTCGTGAAGCCTCAGCTAAATGATGGGGTAAATCGTTTACTCTATCACGTAGCATTGGTTGCCCGATCGCATAGACGATAGAGGTAAACGATCGTAGTGGGAGCATTCGATGCTCATCGTTTAGAAAAAAGGCGTGCGCTAAATGATCGTGTAGTTAGCATGCCTCATCGCATGGTTACTACCTACATGATCACGCGGTATACAATACGAAGGTGCTCGCTAAGCGATTGTTTAGGCGATGGTGCTTCGCCGCACCGTAGTCGTTTAGACGGTCGTGTAAGGCTTGCATTGTGCGGAGCACGCTAGGTGATCGTGTACCTTGGGCTTCATCGCTTAGTAAAAAATACACGATCGTTTAGCTCTGGGAGCGTTGGTAAATGATAAAGCAAAGCGTTTGTTTTTTTATGTAGACGATAGCGGGGTGTTTGGCGCATGATGGTTGGAGACGCGTTGCTTCGCCCGGACGGTTCAAGACCCAGTTCGCCTGTTTGAACCGGAGATTCCTTGTTTTGTAATATTTAGCTTTATTTTTGTGGATTTGAGGTAATTTTACCCGGTTCATCAACATTTTCTTATTATACATGTGATGTATGGTATTTATATGGCAAAGTGTTTGACATATATATTAAAAACCCACCTTACGTTGTGCATTTATTTATGCCTCATGTATTATAAATGTTATAATCTTGCATGACGAAATTACTTGAAAGAATGTGCATGCATCATGAAATATAAGAGTTATATTTTGCATGCAGTGAGCATTATCATGCATCATCCTTTTATTATAAGTGTTATAGTCTAAGGGTGAATGGAAGCATGTTGTGCTTGTTTTCGTTGCTGTTTTGTATAAGCGTTATATAAAAGAAGTAGCAATAAATGAACAATACATTGAGCAGGACACTTAGGTTGTTTATAATCATTATAATTGCCTTGCATGTGTTAGCTTTGCATTTTGGTTTTGGTTATTTCCATTTTTCCGTTTATAAGCGTTATAAAGGAAATTAGAACTAAAATCGATAAGAAAGAGTTGCATGCGAACTTAGGGTGAACTCATTGTTTTTTAAAAGAGTTTTAAAATTTAATTGAAATAGACCTAAGTTTAAGTGGTTCTAATAAGATTAGTAATCTAGATTAATCTTTTAAAATAGGTTTAATAGGATTAAATCTATCTATAAGGGACCGTTTGTCTAAGATAGGTTCTTTCTAGACTGGGGTTCTTAAGCTGACGAAAACGGAATACCCCTACCTGGGAACTGTTGGGTTTTATGTCCTAAAAACTCGCAGTTTGTAAAATGATAAACATTTTCTATTATCAATATACTTATTATTGATCTTATAAATTGTATGAAAGTCTAAATCCAATAAACTAAAACCCATGACTATTGTATGAGTACTTGAACTTTATGTGGAGACATAAGAGTAGATCAGGTTCGAGTAAATAGTCAAAATGATCTACAATACATAAATGAGGTTGGGTATCTTATTCTGGTAACACCATTGGATGCGGCCTACTCTATAGTTGTTACAAAGAGTTGTAAAGTGCTACATACGATGTGATCCTAATTCGTACAAGTTATGACAAGAGAAGTGGGGGCATCCTATGCAATGAGTTTGCATAAAATCAGGACCAAGAAATAAGTCACTCTTACTTTATAACGCTATTTACTGTTTAAGACTGACTATTTCACCTAGATGACCTAGGTAACTCGATCTTAATCCTGAGCTAACTGAACTCCTGTTTATTCTGGATTGCCCTTAGATTTGCATAGTTGAGTTGGCTCAACAGCGCCGGCTCAATAAGACTCCCATTCTAGGGTTAAGACTGGATAGATAGCTGGGGACATAGGGTGCAAGACGGAGTTGACGCCTACCCGATTTAGGGATAGGAGAAAGGTTGTTCTCTCAAGTATTGAATCCAGGTCTTGAACAAGGGGCCCCACTCTCTCATTAGACTGAGAGAATTTGGTTTAGTGATCGAATCACAAACCAATTGTTCATTAGAGGATCAGTAGGGACTTGATGAATAAGATGTAATCTCGGGGGTAAAACAGATATTTGATCCAACCGTTATTACGAACAACCAATGAAGGGTCGACTTGCTATTTATAGTTAAATCATGTGGATGTAATATATCTATAGTGAGGGGAGTGCAACTATGGGCTTTAGTGGAATGACCCTTTAGTTAACAAATGGAGATTAATCTGGTCTAATAAGTTTAGCCAATTAATCTCGGATTGTTGGATCCCATGATCTGTAGGTTCGCGAGGTCCCCCTACTAGCTCGTAACGGACTAGTTCTAGAATAGCGTGATAAGTTAATTTGAAACGTTCAAATTAGAATTAAGGGAATTAGTAATTATATGAGATATAATTATGTTTAATTTTAGAATTAAACAGTATAGGAGAATTTATATATTTAAATATGATTTAAATATATAAAGATGGATATNTATTTAAATATGATTTAAATATATAAAGATGGATATGTGTTAAAATTAATTTAATATTTGATATTAAATTAATTAAGTTTAATTAATTAATTAATCAAATTAATTAATTTTTTCATTTTTAAAATCAAATAGATTTATCAAATCAAAATTTGATTTTTAGATAAAATTGAAAAAGAAGACAAAAACACATTTAAATGGAAAAATGGATTTTTCCATTATCCATCACTTAACTAGCTCACTCATGAAGCAACCATTCTGGCCTTGTCTTCTCCAAGCATTAGCTGCAACACATACAGCTCTTCTCCTTGCATGTTGATCTGCAATATAATGAGAAGATTTGAGTGAAAATCGTGCATGCAATCAAAAGGTTTTTTTAGAGAAAAATTGGTTTGAAGAAAGGTTCTTCAACCTTGTTGCAGTAATGAGCTTTTCTCCTTCATCCCTTGCTTCAAGCTTGTTTTGAGTCCCACAACTCAATCTAGAGCACCAAGAGAATAGTAGGGAAGATCTTGAGGTGGTCTATAACAAGATATGGAGAAAATTGCAGTTAGAGATGGAGCTTTGAAAAAGTTCTTCAAGAGGTATGTCTTGAAACCCATTTTTCTACAGAAGAATGCTTTATATTATGCCAAAATTAGTGAATTTGAATGCTTAGATGATCTTTATTCTTCCGCTACGATTGATACAATCCTACATAAACCTACCTAGAAAGGTGAATTAGATATATTTTCTATAAACATGCGACAATTGGTCAAAGATTCCGTTAAAGAGTTTAATGGATGATGATCAAACGTTATTTAACAATCCAAGGTAAAAGTTACTCTTGGGAAAACCTAAAAATCACTTACTTAAAATCCTTAGCCGTGTTTTTTCTAAGTAAATTAAACCCTAGGTTATAAAATACTCAGTGGGAGAAAGAGATGTATCTGATATGTCTATGTTTCCACTCACGTTTCTCCCTGTATGTTCACACGGTGAGATTCATGCTTGGCCTCTTGGTCCCCTAGAAGCATCCCCCTTCGGATGGTGTTTGAATGAGTCAATATCAAGGTGGATGGAGAGATTGTTTATAGTAAGTGGGTGAAGGGTGTGTGTCAACACGTCGTATGGTCTTTGTCATTGGTTCACACCGTTAGATCATTCTGTACTCCCTCGTGGCGCCCTGGGAGCGTCCCCCTTCGGATGGGTTTTGTGCAGTTGGTCAAGATCAAGGTGAACTTTAGAAATGGATAGGGTCACTTTAGGTTTTGCCCCATTTGAATTTTTTCCCTTCGCATTGGCTACTTGGGGCGGATCTCTAAGGCCTAAAATGGCGGGTCACACTTACGGGAAATTGTTAAGTAAGTTAATGATCTCTTGACCAAATTAATGATAGCAAGTCGTTATAGAAGCAAGAGTTGTTCTGGTATTAATGACTGGTTGAGAACTTCTCAATTCAGAGGAGGGATAATTGACCTCCCTTCGGCAGCTTTTGTCTTAAACCTTTGAAGCGTCATTGCGAAACTAGATGTCACACGGGATTCAAATTAGTTTTGCTAAAACCTTATTGGATGTTGTTTGTTGTACAACGGGTATTTGCTTAAAACCTAACATAGGTCAATGTGTTTTTCTTTTTAGCATAGTATTTCCATTTAGTATTTTTAATTTGACCGATTACATACAGTGGAAAGAATCGTGTAAAATGTATTTCGTGGCAAACAACCTTGAATTTGTCATGGTTGGGGAATGTCCTCAAGTCCTGACCCTTGATGCACCGTGAAGTGTTCGTAATACATATGAGGTGTGAATAAAGGCTAATTCATTGGCCGGACTTCACATTTTGGCTAACATACCTGATGTTTTGGCCAAAAGGTTTGAACACATGGTCATTGCACGCAAGATCATGGACTCGTTGCAAGATTTGTTTGAACATCAGTTCTTACTTTTCGAGTGCAAAGGGATAGATGACGAAACCAATAGTGTCAATTGTTCTAACACTGATCCCACTACTCTCCAAAAAAGGAGGAAAGACGGTAAATCTGATTTATTGGTCTTGGAGACATGTTTGGTAGAGAATGATGATTTTGCCTGGATCCAAGATTCGGGTGCTACTAATCATGTCAATTCATCTTACTAAGGATTCAGTTCTTGGCAAACGTTGCCATAGGGAGAGATGACTCTATGAGTCGACACTGGTGAGGTTGTTTCAGTTGTTGCTGTAGGCAGGTTGAAGTTATTTGTTGACAAGAAATGTTATCTGTTACTGGATAATGTTTTCGTAGTTCCTTATATCTGTTACTGGATAATGTTTTCGTAGTTCCTTATATTCCTTAATCTCGGTTTCTTGGCTCATTGAACAAGGGTATACCATCACTTTTTCTGAGAATAAAATGGTTTATTTTCAAGAATGGAATGGAGATTGGTTATGGTTCAATGGAAATTAACTTATATGTATTAAGGCCATTAGTTATAAAAGCCTTGTTTAACACTGAAATGTTCAGTACGCCAACAACAGCTAAAGGCCCAAAGGTTTCTCCTAAGAAAAACACCCATCTTTGGAATCTAAGGTTAGATCACATCAACCTCAATAGGATTGAGAAGTTGGTGAAAAGTGGACTTTTAAATAGTTTAGAAGAAAACACTTTGTTGGTATGTGAATCATGTCTCGAAGGCAACATGACAAAACGACCTTTTACTAGAAAAGGTTACAGAGCCAAGGAAGCCTTAAAACTTATACATTCAGACCTCTATGGTTCGATGAATGTTAGGGCTCGAGGCGGGTATGAATATTTCATCTCTTTCATAGATGATTATTCAAGGTACAGGAATCTGTACCTAATGCAACGTAAGTCTAAAGCCCTTGACAAATTCAAGGAGTATAAGGCTGAAGTAGAAAACTTGTTAGGTAAGAAGATAAAAACACTACGATCTGATCGTGATTGAGAGTATATAGACCTCAAATTCCAGAACTATATGATAGAACATGGGATTGCATCCCAACTCTCGGTCCCAGGTACACCTCAGTAGAATGGTGTATCAGAAAGGAGAAACAGAACTTTTTTTTGACATGGTTTGGTCTATGATGAGTTATGTTCATCTTCTAGACTCGTTTTGGGATTTTGCAGTGGTGACTACATGCTATATCCTGAACAACGTTCCCTCGAAAAGTGTTTCTAAAAACCTTTTAGTTGTAGAGAGGCCGTAAAGGTAATTTACGTTGTTGGGGTTGATGTTCTAAAGTCTCGTGTCCTGTAGTTTGTAAATAGTTTGTACGAACGCTTGTGTTCTATAATATATGATATTTTACTTCATATCTTGTATTTTGCTCAGTTGCATGTTTTATTTGCTTTACTATAAACCAATAAACTTAAAATCCTTGGTTATCTATATGTAACTCAAGCATGTATATGGTGACATACAAGTGGATCATGTCTTGAGTGATAACCAAAATGGTCTGTAGTACATGGATATAGGAGGGAAACCTTATCCTGGTAACGCTACCGATGCGGCCCACTTTGTGGATTGGTCACAAGTGTTGTGACTTGTCACATATGGTTTGATCCTGATCATTCATGTTAGGGACATGCGAGCGAGGGCATCCTATACAAAGAGTTTGTATAGGACCTGACCACGAAGTGTTAACGTCTCATTATATAACATCGTTCATGACAGAGACTTCACTTCACTAGGATGACCATAGGTAACATGACCTCAATCTTGAGTGAGTTGAGAACTCCTGCCATTGAGGGCAGTCCTTTGATTTGTATGGGTGTGAATGGCCAGGTCACCGATTCAAACCTACCATTTTGGGGATTCGTCTGATTTGGGAGCTGGGAACTTAGCTACACAAGTTGGAATTCACTCCTTTCCCGAGGAAGGGGTAAGTAAATAGATAGCTCCCTTAAGGGCTGATTCGAGGGCTTTAACGATGTGGCGCTACACACCTTCTCTTGGCCCGAGAGGTGTTCACACATAGTTGGACTATGTTGTATTGTTCATTAGAGGAATCAGTAGTACTTAAGGAGTGAGATATAACTACAAGGGAAAAACGATAATTTGGCCCAATTGTACTTATGAGCATCTGTGAAGGGTCATCGTACTCATGATTGGTTATATCCGATGGACACAGAAATATATCTGTGATAAGAAGAGTTCAGCTATTGGTCTTTAATGGAATGCCTGACAGTTAACGGATGGTGGATCTCGTGGCTAAAGAGTTTAGTCAGCTATTCACGGGCCGTTGAAGCTTCGAATCACAGGTCCATTAGGTCCCCTGGGTAGCTTGGATAAAGTCGAGAATCAATATTTGGGTTAATTTGAAATATTCAAATTGACAAGAGGAAGTTCGATTATATATCATATAATTGGACTGGTTAATTATATATGATATAATTGGCTAAATGTAGAGATACATTATTTTGGAAGAAATTAGATATAAATGTGATTTATATCAAGTAAAGGAGAAATTACTATAGTAGATATGTGATATCAAATTATAGGGTAAAAATATAATATGATTATATTTATTAATAATTTAATCGATTAATTATATGATAATTAACCTAAAAACTCTCTTGGACGTGCATTAGTGGGAAAACTGAAGGATCTCATACCGAGAGTTCCATGAGTATGCTCCGATCACTCTGATCTCACCGTGACCAAAATATAACATTATACATTCAACACATACAGTTATGCAATCGAAATTTAATTAACGGCATGCTACGAAGAAAGATAAATAACAAGGAGACAGAGTTCCATACCAGTTGAAGACTATCTTCAAACTTCAGAACCCTTTCGTTAAGTAGGTAAAAAAATAGGTATACGAACCACTTTTGCTTTGCCTTAGACTCGATTGGAACAAAGCTAAGAAAGAAGAAGGCGGAATGGAACAGCGGAACCCTCCAACAGATCTACCAACGCCCGGTGGGAACGTCGACTGCAGCAGCACGATCAACGCGAACACGAATGCCGCAACAGGGACGACACCACCATTAATGAGCCCCGGGTATTCTCGGAGTGAAAACCCAAAGGGTGGGCTTTGGTGAATTTGGTAGAGGACAGAGGAACACGAATCGTGTAGGCAATAAGCAAGTGGGAGGGTGAAGACCGCTATCACATAGCAGAAATGCTAATCGTCTAGAGGAGCTTCACGATCGTGTAGGATCTACTAAACGATCATTTAGAAAAAGGTACACGATCATTTAGCTAAATCAGCACACTATACGATCGTTTAAAGAAGCTATCCGATCATATAGGCGAGAGTGTGAGATCGTTTAGCGCGAGATGGACGATTGTTTAGGCAGAGAAATGACTATTGTATAGACTCTCGATCGATCTTTTTCTTTCACCAATGCGTGCTTCATGAATTCTCTTGGGTGGATGACGGATTATTGATTGCACGATTAAAAAATGAAAACTATTTTCATTTTAACCCATTAGTTACCATAACCGACGTTGCCTACTAACTCACGTCCAAACGTGATATTAGGATTAATTATCATATAATTAATCAATTAATTAATTAATTAATATAATCATATTATATTATATCCCATAGTTTGACATCACATATCTACTATAGTATTTTCTCCTCTACTTAACATAAATCATATTTATATCTAATTTCCTCCAAAATAATTTATCTCATACATTTAGCCAATTATATCATATATAATCAACCAGTCTAATTATATCATATATAATCGAACTTCCTCTTGTCAATTTGAACATTTCAAATTAACCCAAATACTGGTTCTCGACTTTATCCAAGTTACCTAGGGGACCTAATGGACCTGTGGCTTGAAGCTCCAACAGTACGTGAATAGCTGACTAAACTCTTTAGCCACGAGATCCACCATCCGTTAACTGTCAGGCATTCCACTAAAGACCAACAACTAAACTCTTCTTACCACAAATATATTTCTATGTCCATCGGGTATAACCAATTAGGAGTACGATGACCCTTCATAAATGTTCGTAAGTACAGTTGGACCAAATTACCGTTTTGCCCCTATAGTTACATTTCACTCCTTAAGTACCACTGATTCCTCTAATGAACAATACAACATAGTCCAACCATGTGTGAACACTTCTCGGGCCAAGAGAAGGTGTGTGGCGCCACATTGTTCAAGCCCCAGAATAAACCTTTAAGGGAGCCATCTATCTACTTACCCCTGCCTCGGGGAAGGAGTGAATTCCATCTTGTGTAGCTGAGTTCCCAGCTCCCAAATCAGACAAATCCCCAAAATAGTAGGTTTAAATCGGTGACTGGCCACTCGGACAAATCCCCAAAATAGTAGGTTTAAATCTGTGACCTGGCCACTCGCACCTATACAAATCAAAGAACCACCCTCAATGGCAGGAGTTCCCAACTCACTCAGGATTGAGGTCATGTTACCTATGTCATCCTAGTGAAGTGAAGTCTCTATCATGAACGGTGTTATATAACGAGACGTTAACATTTCGTAGTCAGATCGTAGATCTTATACAAACTTTTTGTATAGGACGCCCCCGCTTGCATGTCCCCAACACGAATGATCAAGATCAGACTATCTGTGACAAGTCACAACATTTGTAACCATTCCAGAAAGCGAGCCGCGTCCGTAGCGTTACTAAGATAAGGTTTCCCTCCTTTATCCATATACTACAAACCATTTTTGGTTATCACTTAAGACATTATCCACTTGTATGTCACCACATACATGCTTGAGTCATATACAGATAACCAGAGATTTTATGTTTGTTGGTTTGTGGTAAAGCAAATAAAACAAATAAATGAGCAAAATACAAGATGTGAAGTAAATATCATATATTAACAACACAAGTGTTTGTACATACTGTTTACAAACTACAGGACACAAGACTTTAGGGCATCAACCCCAACAAAAACAATGTCGATTATTGTAACCGAAGAATAAAAATGAACTTTTGTTTCATTTTGAAAAGGTTCGAAAAAAGATCGGAAGGTTTTGTGTTGGTGTGGAAACGTAAACGATCGCATAAGTCGAGGGCCTATACAATAGTCGCTTGGCGCCTAACCGATTACATACCTCGCGCCTAGATGATCGCACATTAGTTCCTAAACGATCGTATAATGTGTCATGTTTGCTAAACGATCGCATACCTTTTCCTAAACGATCGTTTAGTAAAACCTAAACGATCATGTAGTTTCTTGTAAGCGATAAGCATCTAGCTATGTGATAGCTTCATATTATCTCCCACTTGCTTATCGTCTACACAATCAGTTCTTCCTTCTACCTCTACCAAACTCACCAAAGACCACGCTTTAGGTTCTCACTCTAAGAATACCAATGGCTTCTTCTGGTAGTATTGTCCCCGCTGCATTCATTTGTTTGCAGTTGTTCGTGCTGCTGTGGCCGATGCATTTGTTGGGCGTTTATTGATCGGGTAGAGATCTTCCGCTGCGTTGAGTTTCATAGCTTAAAGAACATCTTCAACTGGTATGAGAACTCTCTCCCTTGTTATTTTTTGTTCAAAGCATGTCGTTAATTACTATTTGTTTGCATAACTGTGTGTTTAATTGTATATGGTGTATTTCGGTCACAGTGAAATTGGAGCAATCTGAACGCGCTCATGGAACTCTTCGTTAGGAGATCCTTCATATGCCACTTCAGGATTTGGGGCTGTCCGGCACATGTGCTTGTGACTAACCCAAAAAAGTTGGAACCGCGTTCGAAGGTTTGCCTCTTTTTAGGCTACCCCAAGGAAATGAGAGGTGGATGTTTCTATGATCTGAGTGAGAACAAAGTTTTTGTTTCTACAAATGCTATCTTCTTGGAAGAAGACCACATTCAGATCATAAGCCACGAAGTAATCTCATTTTGCATGAGATTTCCAGTGAGACTGAGACTGCTAAAGGTTCAACAAGAGTTGTTGAAGTCGATACATCTAGTCAACCAGCTCAAGAGTTCAGGCTGCCTCGACATAGTGGGAGAGTTATGAACCCACCGGATTGCTAAATGGGTTTAACTAAAGCCCAGAACGTCATTTCTGATGATGGAGTCAAGGATTCGTTGTCTTTTAAGAAAGCAATGGAGAATGTTGACAAAGATGAATGGGTTAAAGCCATGAACTAGGAAATGGAGTCTATGTACTTCAATAACGTTTGAGAGCTTGTTGATCCACCTTATGGGGTAAGACCTATTGGGTGTAAGTGGATTTATAAGCGAAAGAGAGGTATAGATGAAAATGTACAATTTAAGGCTAGACTCATGGCAAAGAGTTATACTCAGGTCGAGGGAGTTGACTATGAGGAAACTTTCTCATCTATTGTCATGCTCAAGTCTATCCGGATAATCCTGTCCATAGTCACATTTTATGACTATGAGATATGGCAAATGGACGTCAAGACTTCCTTTCTTAATGGTAATCTTGAGGAGACTATCTATATGACTCAACTAAAGGGGTTTATAGTTCCAGATCAAGAGCAAAAAGTTTGCAAGCTTAATAGGTCCATATATAGGCTGAAACAAACATCTCGATCATGGAACATTAGATTTGACACTGCAGTCTAGTCGTTTGGTTTTGATCTGAACGTTGATGAGCCTTGTGTCTACAAGAAGATCATCAATAACTCAGTAGTTTTCCTAATACTGTATGTAGATGATATCCTACTCATTAGGACTGATGTAGGGTATCTGACTGATATTAAGAAATGGCTAGCTGCCCAGTTCCAAATGAAAGATTTGGGTGAGGCACAGTATGTTCTAGGGATCCAGATTATTCGAAACGTAAGAACAAACGGTTAGCCTTGTCTCAGACATCGTACATCGATCAAATGTTGATCAAGTACAAAATGCAAGATTCCAAGAGGGGTTTGTTACTCTTCAGGTATGGAATCGTTTTGTCTAAGGATCAATGTCCTAAGACACCTCAAGAGGTTGAAGAGATGAGACGGATTCTCTATGCTTCAGCTGTAGAAAGCTTAATGTATCCAACATTGTATACCAGAACCGACATTTGCTATGCAGTAGAGATTGCCAGTCGGTATCAGTCCAATCCAGGATTTGATCACTAGACAGCGGTCAAGATGATCCTCAAGTATTTTCGGAGAACGAGGGACTACATGCTCGTGTATGGGGACAAAGATTCGATCCTTACAGGATACATGGACTTTGACTTTCAAACCGATAAAGATTCTTGCAAATCGACATCGGGGTCAGTGTTCACTTTGAGTGTAGGGGCTGTAGTGTGGCAAAACATCAAGCAAGGATGTATCACGAACTCCACTTTGGAAGTCAAATACGTGGCGACTTATGAAGCAGCTAAGAAGACTGTTTGGCTGAGGAAATTTCTTTCAGATTTGGAAGTTGTTCCAAATATGGATTTGTCTATCACTCTGTATTGTGATAACAATGGGGTTGTGGCAAATTTGAAGGAGCCTTGGAGTCATCATCGGGGTAAGTATATAGAGCAGAAATACCACTTGATCAGGGAGATTGTGCATCGCGGTGATGTGATAGTCACGAAGATTTGGTCGGAGCATAACATTGTTGATCCCTTTACAAAGGCTCTCACGACTAAAGTGTTCAAGGGTCACCTGGAGAGTCTGAGTTTGCAGCATATGTGGCATCTTGTCTAGGGAAAATGGGAAATGATATTGGGGTATGCCCTAGTTTATTGTATATTATATATGTTTTTTATTGTATTGTACATTAGTCTATCGAGGCAGTAAGTGGGAGATTGTTGGGATTGGTGTCCTAATTCTCCCAGAGTCTCGTTGTTTGTAATTACCACTTGATCAGGGAGATTGTGCATCGCGGTGATGTGATAGTCACGAAGATCGGGTCGGAGCACAACATTGCTGATCCCTTTACAAAGACTCACGACTAAAGTGTTCAAGGGTCACCTGGAGAGTCTGAGTTTGCAGCACATGTGGCATCTTGTTTAGGATAAGTGGGAGATGATACTGGGATATGCCCTAGTTTATTTTATATTGTACATGTTTTTTTTTTATTGTATTGTATATTAGTCTATCGAGGATATAGGACAAGTGGGAGATTGTTGGGATTGGTGTCTTAATTCTCCCAGAGTCTTGTTGTTTGTAATTATACACATTGTTTTATGATACACATTATTTTATGAATCAAATAACTATTATTTCATTCTGACATTTACTTACATCCAATAAACAAAGTTCCATGGTTATCTTATGTAAACTTAAGCATGTATATGTGATATATAAGTGGATCATGTCTTAGGTGATAACCTAAATAGGTCTGTAGTATAAGGATTAAGGTGGGATACCTGATCTTGGTGACACTACGGATAAGACCTACTTTGTAGAGGTTTGCAAGTGTTATAAACTACTACAGATGGTAGATCCTGACCATTCATGTGGAGACATGCGAGCGGAGGTGTCCTATACAAAGAGTTTGTATAAAACCAGACTATGAGATGATTCGCCTTTGTATATAACGCTTTTGATACTGAAAACTTACATCTCACCTAAACGACCATAGGTGACACGACCTCAATCCAAGTGTTTAGGAACTCCTACCTTTGAGGGCGGTCCTTTGATTAGTATGGGTGAGAGTGGCCAGATTTCCAACTCAACATGCCTACCTTTTTGGGGACTTGTCTGATTTGGGAGCTAGGAACTCAATTACACAAGATAGAATTCACTCATTCCCTGAAGCAGGGGTAGGTAGATAGATTACTCCTTTAAGGGCTGATTCCGTGGCTTGAACATAGTGGTCATAGCTTCTCTTTGGAAGAAAGGAATCAGTCATAGTAGAATTATGACTTATGTTCATTAGAGGAATCAGTGGTACTTAAGGAGTTAGATGTAACTACAGGGGCATAACGGTTATTGGTCGAGCTATACTCATGAGTGATCTGTGAAGGGTTGTTGTATTATTAATTGGTTAAGATGGACACATAATATATCTGTGGTAAGGAAAGTTCAGCTGTCGGTCCTTAGTGAAGTGTCTGGCAGTTAACGGATGGTGGATCCCATGACTAAAGAGTTTAGTCAGTCATTCACGTACCATTGGATCTTCGACCTGAGGTTCATAAGGTCACCTTGGTAGCTCAATGGATTCAAGCTGAGGATCAGTTCTTGGTGTTGATTTGAATTGTTCAAATTAATAAGAGGTAATTCGATTATATATGATATGATCGGTATGGTGTATGAGATACATCAAGTGGAGGATTAATGTAAATGAGATTTACATTAAGTGCCATGGAATAGAAAAAGAGCTATGGTTTATATGTTTCATGAGATGAAATAGTAAAACTATAGGTTATAAATATATTATGGTAAGTTAGTTATCATTTATATTTATAATAATATTAATTATTAGATAATTATCTCTTTTTCTCTAATAACCAATTGAGTGAGAGGTTATTGGTGGTTTCATGATAACCATGAGATAAAAGGAAAAATATTTTCCTAATTTTAGTAGGAGAAAAGATTTTCATTTTGTGTATTTGAGATTTCTAATCTCGGAAATTACTCACGGATAGTTGTCAAGTAAATCAAATTTACTAAGCAACAGCTTGGAGTTAGCTAAACGATCGTGGAGTGTTCTTACACGATAGACACTCAGCTAGACTACGAGCTAAACGATCGCATAGCTGTTGTTAGATGATCGCATAACTTTTGCTAAACGATTGGGTATTGACCTATATGATAGACTGTTTCATCTCCCACTTGCTCAATCATTTACACGATTGTTCTTCCTCCGATTTTCTACCTTAAACTAAGTCCATACAGAGCCCACCCTCTAGATTCTCATAATGAGAATACCAAGGTAACCTTCTTGGTGGTGTCATACTCAACTCGACACAGTTGAGATTTTGTGGAGGTCGTTCGCGGTGTTCGCGACCATGGTGATCGATTAGTTTGAGTTCGTTGCGATCGTACAGTATAACGGTCGTGTTGGACGAACGTTCGTGTGTTACTGGGTTGCTGTGATCGAGTGTTCGTGATCAAGGAACTTGAAGATGAGTCTACAAAGGTTTGTTGATTTATAGTAAAGCATGCTGTAATTTCTATTATACGCATAACCGTTTGTTTCCGTTTGTGATTGTAATTGTAATGTTTATATACGATTGAAATTTGGAAAGATCATTCCGCTGCTCATGGAAATCCTTTTGTCTGATTTCCTTCATTTATAATACTTTCCTTTAGATGCCCATTATATATGAAATATGCCTTGTTAAAACCGTACTAGGAAAAAATCCACGGAAAAAAATCTTAATGAAGGAAAAAGAGAATATAATTCATCTGATACTCTTAAAAGGAATACAATATAATTATTCCCCTTCATAGAAACATCACTTGAGAACTTTGAATCGCCGCATTACAATTTTGTGCACCAGTTTTTCAAAGGTTGTGGTAAGTAATGTCTTTGTAAATAAGTCTGCCTAGTTATCTTTCGAACAAATTTATTGTACAGTGATGTCACCATTTTCTTCAATCATGAGGGTAGAAAAGCTTCGGTGAAATATATTTTGTTCTATCTCCTTTAATATATCCTTCTTTGATTTGGGATATACATGTTGTGTTGTCTTTTTATAATATCATTGGAAGATTTTTACTATAAGATAAATCACATGTTCCACGAATGTACTGAGTCATTGATCTTAGACATATGTATTCTCGACTAGCCTCGTGAATTGTAAAAAATTTCAACATGATTTGAAGAAGTGGTTGTAATGATTTGTTTCACCGATCGCCATAATATAGCAGTTCCTCTACATGTGAACAGATAACCTGTTTGAGATTTAGCTTTGTGTGGATCAAATAAATATATAGAATCTGCATAGCCAACTAGATTAAAATTTGATTTATTTGAATAAAACAAACCCATGTTGATCTAATGGAGTATATGCTTAATTCCATTCTAATGTCTTTTTGTTGGAGAAGAACTGTATCTTGCTAATAAATTTACTAAAAATGCAATATCTGGTCTTGTATTATTAGCAAGATACATAACTGCATCAATTGCACTAAGATATGGTACTTCAGAAACAAGAAGTTCTTTATTATCATTTCGAGGTCGAAATATATCTTTCTTCACATCTAGTGAACGAACTTCCATCAGAATGTTTAATGGATGTGCTTTGTGTTGGGATTGTTGTCCTAATTCTCCCAGAGTCTTGTTGTTTGTAATTATACACATTGTTTTATAAATCAAATAACTGTTATTTCATTCTGACATTTATTCATATCCAATAAACAAAGCTCCATGGTTATCTTATGTAAACTTAAGCATGTATATATGATATACAAGTGAATCATGCCTTAAGTGATAACCTAAATAAGTCCGTAGTATAAGGATTAAGGTGGGATACCTGATCCTTGTGACACTACGGATACGACCCGCTTTGTAGAGGTTTGCAAGTGTTGTAAACTACTACAGATGGTAGATCCTGACCATTCATATGAAGACATGCGAGCGGGGGTGTCCTATACAAAGAGTTAGTATAAGACCGAACCACGAGATGATTCTTCTCTGTATATAACGCCATTGATAATGGAGACTTACATCTCACTTAAACGACCATAGGTGACACGACCTTAATCCTGAATGTTTTGGAAACTTCTGCCTTTGAGGGCGATGTTGGGATTAATGTCCTAATTCTCCCGGAGTCTCGTTGTTTTGTAAAGATACACATTGTTTAATGAATAAAATAACTGTTATTTAATTTTGGAATTTACTCATATCCAATAAACAAAGCTCTTTGGTTATCTTATATGAACTTAAGTATGTATATGTGATATACAAGTGGATCATGCCTTAAGTGATAACCTAAATAGGTCTGTAGTATAAGGATTAAGGTGGGATATCTGATCCTGGTGACACTACGGATACAGCCCGCTTTGTAGAAGTTTGCAAGTGTTGTAAACTACTACAAATGGTAGATCCCAACCATTCATGTGGAGACGTAGAGCGGGGGTGTTTATACTAAGAGTTTGTATAAGATCTAGACCACGAGATGACTAGACTCTGTATATAACGTCATTGATACTAGAGACTTCAGTTTCATTGTTGCATATGTTTCAGTGACTCATATATGAGTATAATATAATACAGAAGATAAAGCAAGTAACTCTTCCAGTATACATTTTTCATATGAGACAATAGATGTGATATAAAGATACTCCATATCATTCTTTCTATAAGTCTTAATATGATAACCATTGCAACATATATCTTTAAAACTAAGTATTTTTTTTTATTGACTAGAGAACAATGCATTGCCAATTGTAAATTTTGTTCTTTTAGGTAAAATAATATTTGTTTTTACAAACCCTTCAATTAGGTTTGCAGAACCTGATATTGTATGGACTTTTACTTCCAGCATTGTATGTTTGGAAAAATATTTTCTACTTGTAAGTATTATATGTGTGGTTGCATTGTTTGTCAGACAAATCTTCTTTACTCATTTTTTAGTCACCCAACATATGAAAATGATTTAGGTTTCTTCATTAAAAGAAAATAATTACAATAAGAAAAACAACATTTAGAATATATAAAGGTTAACATCTACTAAGAGGGAAAAAACATGGAGATGAAAAAAACAACATTAAATCTAGATATTTTCAAAGTCAAAGGAAACACTAGATGTTCCATCAATTCTATTGATTTTCTCTTCATGAGATTCAAAGAAGTCCGCAATATCCAAATTTTTCATATAGGATGGGTCAAATATGTCATTATTCTGGTATGTAAAATTTGTTTCCACATTTTTCTCTTTTTCCTTCAGGGATGCTCGACAAAGATCAACTAAGTGTTTTGACGTACGACATATATGTGATTAATGCCCAGTCATTTCGTATCGGAAGCATTTATTTTCAACACTTTTTGAACTCTTATCTTGTGGAGTTTTTCTTTTGTGATCATCATTTTGTGTGGTTCTTTTGAAATTGAATGATTAGAACCACCACGAAAATAATAATTATTTCTTCCTCTGCCATGATCACAACCTTGACCGCGACCACGACCTCGACCATGATTATCAACATTCACAACATTCTCTTTAGGGAATGGTGTTGTTCCGTTGGTCGGAATTCATGATTTTTCATTAATAATCCGTTATTTTGTTGGCTACGAGAAAACATGAAATTAGTTCAGAATACTGTTTAAAATCTTTCTCTCGATATTGCTGCTGTAGGAGTATATTCGAGACATGAAATATAGAAGATGTCTTCTCTAACATATCAGCATCAGTAATTTTCTCTCCACATAACAATAATTTCGAACTGTTTTTGAATAATGCGGAGTTGTAATCACTTACTGATTTAAAACTTGTAGCCTCAAGTGCATCTACTCATAACGAGCTTTAGGAAAAATAACTTTTTATTTTTATTTTTTATGATCATACCTCTCTTTCAAATTTTTCCACAAGATACGAGGATCTTTTATTATAAGATAGTCCATTTTCAATCCCTCGTGGAGATGATGACGAAGGAAAATCATAACTTGCTTTGTCCTGACTGAATGTCGTATTTCCTTCTTAATAGTTTCTCCAATATTCATAGCATCCAGGTGGATTTCGGCTTCAAGCATCCATGAAAAATAATTATTGTCATTAATATCAAGGGCGACAAATTCTAATTTTGTAAGATTTATCATTACAACACTATCATAAAATAATATATTTATATTAAAAATCTAATAAATATTAAATATACAAAATAATGTTAAATTTATTAATTATAACATAGAGGGAAAAACCGACATACCTTTAGGACCTACCTTTAGCGGGAAAAACAATAGGAGCTTGTGAATTTGAGGAGCACAACGAGAACATGAACATGAAGAAAATATTATATAATTATAAAATAAATAAATATTAAAATAAATTAAACAAAATATATAAATAAACAAAATATAAAATAATAAATTTATCTAAATTCTCATTTTTTTCCAATTTTCATGGACTTTTGCCCAATGTGTGTGTCCAAAACCATCAAATGTCACTATTTATTATAGGTAATTTGATAAGTAGGAGGTAGTGTGTAACGTTGAGACATATAGACAACACAGGTAATAAATAATGACACTTGGCCAATGGATACTAACAATGGACATCACATTACACCTAATTTAATATATTTATAATAAGTTGGTAGTTTTTTAACGGGTTGGCCAAAAATGAACCTCATACATATTCAATGGGAAAAAAAACGAAGTGATTCACCGATCAAATCCATTTCCATTTCCTTTTATTCATTTTGATTTCCATTTCCTTTAATTCATTTTGAATCATCGTTATTCGTAGGGGTAAAAACCTTTTTTTTTTTTTTTTTTTTTTGGAAACAGGTAGAAACTTTGTTGCTCATATTCTAATGAATTGCCCATTATCGAGAACCAGTGCTATTTTGTAGTGGTTTTGACCTTTAACCATGATTTAGTGAATTATTTTACTTATTATAAAAAATATATGTACATATTCTCATTATTTTTTCCATTCATTCGCCCTTTATTATTATTATTTTTTTAAATATACCTTTTTTTTCCTTTAAAAAAACTTCTCACCTTTATTTACCCATCATCCAACAGACCAACACTTTTATTTGGACCTTTATTTATTTATTATTATTTTAATTTAGCAATCAAATAATTTTGACAGACTTTTGTCACATACTTAAAATATACATATAAAATATTATGAGAACTTCTTTATTTAAGACAATTGTTTTACAATTAAAAAACAATAAATTACAATATAGGGGTGTGTTTGTTTTTATCATACTATATAATATATCATGTGTGACAAACGAACTCACACTCAACTTCGTCATTCCTTCAACAAACATGAAACATGCCAAAGGACAAGCATGCCCTTTGGTGTCACTCCTTTAAATATAATGTTCTTAACATTTAAGATAAATATAACTCAACATACTATTTTTTTCATACAAAACTTTGAGCCTTCATCTTCTAAAATATTTATAACTAAGTTCTTATTGAAAAATTATCAACTATCAACTTGATATAGTTTATCATCGAAGGCATCAATGATTTTCTCAAACATTTGAGTCTCCACCTTAAAAACTAATGCTAGTTTCCAAAATATATATATATTGATCTAGCAATAAATGTTATCCGTAGAATCTAACTATACTGAGCAAGAAAAATCTTATAATAAATGTTATACATTGAATCAACCGGTAGGAAATTAAAGCTTCATAGGAGGCTACCAGGACTTAAACTTGTTTCCATCAAGTTTATTTTTACCATTAGATCAATGATGATTATTATCATAGCTATGATGAACAAATTAAACAAATATCTACTTCCCTGTATATATATATATATTCCATTATTGAAGCTCACGTCTCCTAAGCAAATTCCAAACCAAATAGTTACCTATATTTCAATTTGAGAAATATGAGTAGTAAAGTCAACCCTTCTTTCTCTTTCTCCTTGTGCTTAATTCTAGTTTTAATTGAAGTTTCCTTCTAAAGAAGTTTGACAAATTAGCCCATAGAGGTTCCCTTATAATCCGTGAACTGTAGGTAGCAAAATCACAGGCTGCACGAATATGAGAACCATGGGAGATTCAAGAATATTCCTTTTCAATCTCTTTCAGACTTTTCTTCTTTTTCATGTCTTTCTCACCAATCCTCTAGAAGCCACCTCTACCCTTTTTATAACTATTTTCCAATTCAATATAACTCACCACCAATACGTTCTTCATAAAAGTCACCACCATCTGACGTTGCCGTTTATCAGTCAGCCCCACCACCGTCGTCATCTTCAAATATGCCTTCTCTTCTTTCTTCCTCTTTGACCTTCTTCAATTTCCATGGACTCTTCCGTTTCTAGCTTCCCTGTTTCTTCCACTTCCCTCGGCTCCCGCTCTATTGACTTCTAGGCGCCTGCCTCCCATCACCACTCACGCTTTCACAACGGCGGATCATCTCCGATGGATCGTAATGGTGGAAATGGTAGGGATGCTCCAGGAGATTCCGCGTCCGAAATCTTGACCGGTGGCGACTTCCATTATGTTCTTGAAGATGTCCCTCACTTGACTGATTATCTCCCTGGCCTTCCGGTAACTCTTGCAAAAGTTTATTATAATGTTTTAACGAGTTTGAGCTATGTCAGGAAAAATTTATTGTTACTATCTTTGGAATTAAATTCAATGATTAAAGTACTTAAAATAGCTAGTAATCCACAAGATCATGGACAAAAAGTTAAATTTCACTTGAATATCAACTCTGCTTTGATTGTGAGTGTATATGTTTTATGTTTTTGTTGTTTCCCTCTACCTTCCCACTTATAATTTTTATGGACGTATGAAGAATGAAAATTTGTCCGTTTGTTTACAGGCGCATCCAAATCCTTTACAAGATAATCATGCCTATTCTGCGGTTAAGTATGTTCTTTCGGTGTTCGGTCGATACACAATCTTGAATCTTATTTGGGAATGACATCCATCCAAATTCTAATGAGAATTGAATTTTTACCAGGCAATATTTTGTTAACGTGGATGATGCTGTTGCTCAAAATGTAAGTGATCAAGTTCTACTTCATGAGGTTGGGATTCAGTTATTCTGATTTTTCTAAGGTTTTGTTTTGAAAATAGGTTGTTGTCCATCATAACAGTCCGAGAGGGACACATTTTCGACGTGCTGGACCTCGTCAAAAGGTTAGTAAATATTTCTTTTTTTCTTTTTCTTTTTTCTTTTCCATACAAGTGTTTTGCCATCATTGCTTTAGTTTCCTTGGATTTTAATGAAACTCCAAAACTTTTCAGGTGTTTTTTGAATCCGATGAAGTTCATGCATGTATTGTAACTTGTGGTGGATTGTGCCCTGGTCTTAATACAGTGATTAGAGAAATAGTATGTGGATTATACCATATGTATGGCGTCCACAAAGTTGTTGGAATTGAGGTGATTATATCCTCTTTTCACTATCCTTAATCGCCATTCAACAATATCACTAATAAGGCCAATTATTTACCTAACATATAGGGAGGGTACAAAGGTTTCTATGCAAGGAATACAATTTCGTTAACGCCCAAGTCGGTGAACAACATCCATAAACGTGGAGGCACCATCCTTGGGACGTCAAGAGGTGGTCACAATACCTCCAAGATTGTTGACAGCATCCAGCACAGGGGCATCAATCAGGTTTGAAGCAATCAATAATTCAAAGATTCCTTAATCCATGCTCGAAAGTTTATGACAAGTTCATAAATAATGGTTTGAAGTCTCTTGAACTCTAAATTTTGGTTTTCAGGTTTATGTACTTGGGGGGGATGGAACTCAGAAAGGAGCTGCTGCCATTTTTGAAGTAATGCACATTGGTTTAGTTATTTGCAGATGGGTAGAATTTCTAAAGATTGATGAGCTTGGATCTCATATAAATTATGGTTTTCATTTCTACAGGAAATTAGAAGGCGTGGCCTCAAAGTTGCAGTAGCTGGAATTCCGAAGACTATTGATAATGACATTCCTGTAATATTAGTGAACTTGTTGATTAACGTTGATGCATGAACCATCAAGTCCATATTTAAACTTTTCCACCACTCCTCGTCTTTTAGGTCATTGATAAGTCATTTGGTTTTGACACTGCCGTTGAAGAAGCTCAGCGTGCCATTAGTGCTGCCCATGTTGAATCGGAAAGTAATGAGAATGGTATAGGTTTGGTCAAATTGATGGGTCGCAATAGTGGTAAGATTTTATCACTTGATGGCTAGTTGGGGTGTGAATTTGTGACCAAAAATGTTCTTAACAAATCTTTTTTTCATCTTGAATCATATAGGGTTTATTGCAATGTATGCAACTCTCGCAAGTAGAGATGTTGATTGTTGCTTGATACCAGAGTCACCCTTTTATCTTGAAGGGGAGGGAGGCCTATTTGAATATATTGAGCGTTGCATAAAAGAACAAGGTCACATGGTTATAGTGATAGCTGAAGGGGCAGGACAAGAGCTTATGTCTAAAAGCATACATAAAGTAGATCAACAAGATGCTTCAGGAAATAAGCTACACCAAGATGTTGGTTTATGGATATCCCAACAGATCAAAGTTTGTCCACCTCAACTTTATATCAAACGTTCCTTGATTCTAAAGAAAAACAGACAAAACATATATGTGTATATATATATATATATAATATTTGCTTGCATATTACTTATAGAGATTAACTATGGGTTTTGGTTGATCTAGGACTACTTCAAAGAAAAGAGGAAGATTGTAATAAATCTCAAATACATAGGTAGCCTGGGTTATCCTTTTCTTTCATGCATTTTTTCTTAAACACATGAACATATTACTCAATGTAAATTTTTTTTTTTATTTTTTCTTTTGTAGATCCTACGTATATGATTCGAGCAGTTCCTAGTATTGCATCAGATAACATCTTCTGCACCCTTCTTGCTCATAGTGCCATTCACGGCGCAATGGCAGGATATACTGGATTTACAGTAGGCCCAGTAAATGGAAGACATGCTTACATACCATTTCATGTACGCTCAATATTATAAACTTTTACTTTGTCTGCTATAGTTGCTTAAAGTCAATTGTTCGTCTATCAATATGGAAAGAGGTCTAATACCTGAATATTATAGACCAATCTTATGTTACTCCTACATTTGCAGCGGATAATTGAGAGACAAAACAAAGTAGTGATTACCGACAGGATGTGGGCAAGGCTATTGTCTTCCACCAATCAACCAAGTTTCTTGCACCCTAAACATGTCAGTGATGAGCAGAATGACAAAAATCTTCCGATCCAATTGGTAAGCAGTTGTAGAAAAGAGAACCATGTAGAAGAGAACAATGTAGAGAAGTTAAAATAGTCAAGTGATGGAGGCATTACCTCACACAGGTTAGCTAAGGCTGCTAAAGCTGCTAAATAAGTATCTGGAAATCGCTATTATGTACGTCCAAGAGATGAACTGAGCTATTCTATAGATTGAGACTTATATCATCTAACTATCCATCAGCCAAGTTTTTTGGAATGCCGAGATGGAAAATAAAGTCGTGTATCATTTACCCTTCTGAAATTCGGCTTGTTCCATATTTCATGTTCTGTAATAAAGTGGTCAATCCTTCTGTCATGCTGTCAAGAAAAGAAACAACGAGAGTTGATCAAATCCAATACAAAGGATCTCTCTAACCTTCTACCACTCCAAGCTCACAACCAATGGGGCAGCCAGAAGTTCAGTTCAACGCTTGTAAACAAGAAAAAAACTAGAATCATTTCCATTGAGTAAAATACTTAGGGTGTTTGGTCTACCAACTTCATAAGTCGGTGTTAAATAACTCAACTTTAATAATAAATACTATTAAAGTTTGTACATTTATCAAGAAACTCCATCTTACAACTTTGCATTTGAAATATAGCTTTTCTAATTCCAATCTGCATGATTCAACTCGATACTCCAACATATGAACTTAAACTTCATAATTGTGTTTTATTGAAGTACTACCATTTTTAATTATTTTTAAGTTGATGTGACATTAATTTTTTACTTTTTTTTAGTTATTATTAACTTTTATAAATAAAGTATATATAAGAAGATAAACTGAGATGGGGTGCAATATTAAGTAGAAGTTTTGCCATTTCAGAGTTTTTTTTGTACTGATTTGACAGCATAAGTGACAAGGTCAAACCTAAGCATCAAAATAGTTTGTCTACCTTTTTTAAAAAAAAGGTGACAGGGTATTTATGGTATGATTTAAAACCCATAAATAATTTTAAGCAAAAAGCATCCCATTTCCTTATGTTTATTCCATACTTACACCCATATACATAAGCTTCCATTGGTACGACATTATGATTGGTCAAAATAACTCCATGAAAATTGTCAACCTAAGCATAATCTACATCTTAAGACATTATCACCTTACCAAAAAGTCAAAAATTTGAATTTTCACTCTAACACATGGTTTAACTCTCCCAAAAAGAAAAGGAAAAAAAATCAATCTCCACGAAAGTTTAAGCATCTTAAGGACAAGAATGAAACAAAAGGAAAAACTCCCATACGAAGGGGAAAGAAAAATGGAAGGAATGATTAAAGCTGACTGATGACTCATACTCTCGAACCTCTCAAGGACATATGACAACTTTGTTCCCACTAATTATAGGGTTAAGAAATGTCATAGCTTATAAAATATCAAGTTCAAGATTTGAAAAGTTAAGGGAAAAAAAACAAATAGTGGTCATAAAATACAGAAAATTTTCCCTGTCAAACACAGAACTGACTTGATCCAAACAACAGAAAACATATTGATTGATGGATTGATTTACTTACCAATAGAATGAAGATGCCGGCTTCTTTGAAAAACGCAGCAGGGCCGATATCATTTCTTTTCCTGTCAGGCATTGAAGTTCTAAATCTCCCGGTTCTGAATCCAGTGTATAGTTATGCTGAAGAAGTTGATCAGCATAAAAAAGTTTCACTTAGAGTTAGAAATGAGAGGTTGAAGGATATGACTTGACTCATGCTGCAGACGACAGAACTTAGACAAGGTAAACGATAGTGTTTGTGGAGGTAGACGATAACATCTGCGGGAGGTAGACGACAACTTCAAGAGATAGGCGATAAACAACAGTGGCAAGCCAAGTTTTCCTTTATGATTTCTTGTATTTGAAATATACATAGGTGATGTATTTATACAATATGGAATCCCTAATTTGGGAATGCAAAAATAACTCAACAAATACAAATGGTTAGAGATTTGGTGGTAACCAACCTATTCCTTTGGTAAGTCCTATTCTTTTGGTAGATAAGCAAGACTTTATGTGTTGGCATCCTTAATATCCTTAAGTCCACATATTTGGAAGAATAATCTTTCTGACAGTCTAATCCCTCCAGCACTTTCAGCAGTTACTAATAAACTTTTTTAATTAGAATCAATCCCAAATCTCTAGGGGCGAGGGTGAATGTTCTCAAGTAAATCATGGAATAAGGAGGAAAATAACTTATTACTTGCACGTCCTCCATTGATTAGCAGGTATATGTGCAATCATGTACCACTCATCCCTTATGATTTATCAAAGTCGCTCAATTTAAGGTCTAAATTAGAGATAAACCTACTACGTAGACTTCATGTTTGAAGGAATAAAAATCAAAACAAGTATAGATAAACTATAGTCGAAGTTAAATAGAAAATTGAGGTAGGCAAAGGCAGAAGAAGTCGTTGATCAATTTTCAATCAGTCTGCTCAATTACCAAATTACTCGGTACTCTGCTAACAGTCAAATGGATGTATTAGCATACAAGGGAGAGAAAAAAATGTTGGTCTACATAATAGGATGTCAATGGAGATTCTTTTGCTGTCCTCCTCCTTTACCTTTTTTCGTCAACGTGCGTTTCCAAAATATTGAATCTGAACTTGAAAAACAAACTACGTTCCAAGGTCAATGATGGCATAATTAATCTAGATACAATATGAACAATGGACCCAAATTACCATATCCTATACCAGAAAATTTCAGGTTTCAAGTCTATAGCAAGTGGTGGGGAGGGGGGAAAGCAGGAAAATATGTCAAATTGTTAAAGTGAATTTTCAAAGAAAACCATGGACATCGACCATCATGAAGTGTTAAGAGGCTAAACCCTCTGAACCAGAGACATAAACAAGGGGTACGGATTCACCTTCGCCGCATCCTTAAGCTAAAATTGAAGCAACTTCGATTCAAATGTGCAATTTGTCACAATATCCGAAAAGCAGAATTACAAACTAGATAATAACTATGAAGAGAATGACTGCAACAAAAATGTACTCTTACATAACACGAGGATCACCAACGAACAAAAACTAGAGAACCTTTCGAGACCAGAAAGATCCAGACACGTACGGAGAATGGAGGCCCATAATGGATAATTGAACGCAGTTGGAATGACCGGCATGGAAGAATTGGGATTTAGAAGCCAGCTGCAGGAGATGAGCTATGAGAAAGGTCTCCACGAGAAAGCGGTTTTACATGAGATGACGCGGAGAAATGGTGAGAGAGAATCAATGATCAGACATAACCTCCTCACATTTTCACTTTTTTTTTTTAAATTCTTACAATAGTTTTTATTGGTTCATCCGAGATCGACCCAAGATTTACGAAAAAAATTCACTTTTCCTAACCATGGTTTTGGATTTTTTGATGAAGTTTCGACCACTTAACATCGATTCTACCCATTTTTCAAAATATGATCTAATCTTTTCAAATTTTATATCAAATCTAACTCGATTTGAAGTATCTCATACAAAATATAAAATTTTATATATATGGAATCACAGATTAACACTAACATTCTTTATATTTTCTCAAATCTTAACCTTTTATTTGCATCTTTTACAAAATTTATAATTTACAATGCACTCGAGATCCATATGAAAAATTATAATTGATAAATTCATTTAGAAATTTGAAAATTCATATAATTGTAGAAATAGAAATTAGAGTAAATATTTGAAAATTTACAAATAGCATCCTTTTGTTGCCAATTATTTAGATAATTCGTCTCTCTACATCCCAATATATTCTTATCGAGTCAATAAAGTCAAAAATATAAACTTAATATTTGAATTAACAACTTTTTGGGTTTTTAAGTAGAATCTCGGTTAGGATTACTATGGATATTGAATGAAAATGGAGAGAAAAAAGAAGTGAAATTTTTCGTCAATTATGCTTGCATTCTAGTCAATTTTCCTCCTAGGAGAGATGAGAGGAATTGTTAGAAATAGCTCAAAGTTTTCCACTTTTCAAGAATAACACTTTTTTTTTTTTTTTTGTCAATTGTTAAGTGGAATCCAAGTCAGGTTGGATCCAAAGAATGAATTGGGGATTTGGATTAGGAATAGAAAATTTGAAAAGAGTTACCTACATAGTATTTGGTTTTTGTTTTGGTGTCAATATTGGTTAACTTATACAATCATTAAATAACAGGTGGAAAAGGATGCTATATGTGAAAAGATGGAAAACTTTGAGTGTTATTTTTTACAATTTTGATAGATGGTTTTTTTTCTTTTTCTTTTTCTTTTTCTTTTTCTTTTTTTTTCCCCCTAATTTGGTCTCTAATTGTTGACACTATATATATATAAGTTTGAGAAAGAATATCTACCTTTCGAGAAAAAAAAAAAAAAAAAAAAAAAAAAAAAAAAAAAAAAAAACTCAAAAACTCATAAAATCTCTAAAAAAAACTTCCAAATCTCACCTAGACAATCAAAATAATCTCTACTACATATATATATAAAAGAGGTTAAATGGGGAGAATCTTTACATTCTTACTTTGTCCCTCATTTTTAAGCATATGACTATTATACTCCTGGCTTTAATGATTAGTTGTTAACCAATCTGTACAAATTTTTCCTTTTGTCCCTTTTAATTGATAGTCACAAAGATGTCTTAATGTTATTTTATATTTAAATCATTAAAAAAAAATCACATTTTATCTCTAATAATCTCTACTTCAGTCTCTTGTTCAAGAATTTTCTGGAAAAAAAAAATCACATCTATTTCATGTTAAATAAAAGATTTATTTTTTAAATCATATTTTATCCTCAACTCTCTTATTTATGAAAATCTTTTTTCTAAAAAAAATCATATTTTACCTTTAATATCTATTTCACCTTAAATAAAGGGAAAAAAATTATAAAAAAAAAAAAAAAAAAAAAAAACCTTTTATCCTCTAAAGATCTCCATTTCACATTAAATAAATGATTTTTTTTATAAAAAAAAAAAATAATAAAACTATGATTTGATATCTAAATTTTCTATATAAACAGCTAAATTCAACATCTCATCTTCCATCATGTATCTCCTCTCTATTTCTTTTATTTTTCTTTTAATTTTTTTTTATCCAGACTCTCTAACTTCTTTGTTTTTTTTTTTAATATATATATATTGAAATTTTGTTGTAGTTATTTTTTTTAATTTTGTTAATAGCAACATTTTTTCCAACGTTTCTTTTCATTCAATTTCTTAGTTTCAATTATCTCTTCTATCTTCTCTAAGAAGATATCACTTTTTTTTTAATATGTCCTTTTGCAATATTTTTTAACTTTTCAATTTTGTAAAAACATATTGAGTGATCTAATGTGACTATTTTATATGCTTTTGTAGTTTTTTTCAATACACACAGAATCACTTACTAATTCTCGCATATTGAAGAAGGTAAAAAAAATCTAGTTTTGAGGTTCAAGAAATTTCTCAAACTTCAAGTAATTTAGAGGTCGACAAAGTGACAGAGAAAAGAGTATTTGTCTTTATGCTTTTATAGTTTTTTTTTCATTTTTTAATTTTTTGTAAATGTGCACCAATGAATTTAGAGGTTTATAATAAATTTTACTAATTTTTATATGCTTTTGTTTTTTTTCTCTCTCTCTAATCAAATTTGTTGTAACTTTTTACACACCAATTCATTAATTTCTTAAATAAAGTTTAAAATCAAGAAGAAAATCTTGCAGATCAAAAGAGGTTAAGTTTTTAAGATTTCAAAATTAGGAGATAATAAAATCAAGTTGTAGAAAGAATCATTATGAAATTTTATAAAAAAAAAAAA
>NC_052349.1:84662494-84737767 GCF_009727055.1 Benincasa hispida | reverse complement strand
GACTTATGTTTGACACCAATCTCAAACAGTAGTTGTTGCACCCAGATGATTTCTGCAGAGGCATGAGTGAGCGCTCTATATTCAGACTCTGTGCTGGATCGGGCGACAATCGATTGTTTCTTTGAGGACCAAGAGACAAGATTACCTCCAAGGAAGATGCAATAAGCAGCAACTGATTTTCGATCGTCTATGTTGGCTGCCCAATCGACATCGGAGAAGGCCGAAACAGAGAGGTCGGAATCATGTTGAATATAGAGGCCAAAGTGTCGAGTGCTACTTACATATCTTAGAACTCTCTTCACCGCTTGCCAGTGAATGTCCGTAGGTTGCTTTAAGTACTAGCTTAGATGATTAATCGCATATGTAATGTCAGGTCTCGTGGTGGTTAAGTACTGGAGGCGCCAATCGTGCTTCGATAGATATAGGGATTGTCAAGAGGAGTGTCATCGGAGATAGAGAGTTGCTTGTTTAGAACACTTGGAGAGGGTGCCGGTTTTAGATCTCTAAGGTCAAGGCAGTGAAGTAGGTCCTCGACATACTTTTCCTAATTCAGTAGAACTCCATTAGGGACATTGTGCAGTTGGACTCCAAGGAAGTAATAGAGGTGGCCAAGATCTTTTAGAGCAAATTTGGAGTTCAAGGCTGTTACAAGCTTGTTGATTGCCTGCTGATTGGTGCCAGTGATAATTACATCATCAACATATACTAGTAAGAGTATCAAGGCAGAAGTGCTCCGATATATGAAAAAAGATGTATCAGACTTAGCATTCTGAAAGCCCCAACTACATAGTGCTATTTTCAGTGTGTTGTTCCAGGCCCTTGGCACTTATTTGAGGCCATATATGGCCTTGTGTAGCGACAGACATGATTTGGTAGTTGAGGATCAACAAATCCCTGTGGTTAGTGCATGTAAACTTTTTCATTGAGGACGCCATTAAGGAAGGCGTTGCTGAAATCTAACTGTCTCAGCTACCACCCTTTGGATACCACAAGGCTAATGACGATCCGGATGGTGGATGCCTTGACCACTAGACTAAATGTCTCAAAGAAATCGATGCCCAGGTTTTGATGGAAGCCTTTTGCTACGAGGCGTGTCTTGTAGCGTAGAATGGAGCCATTAAGACTCCGTTTGATTCTAAATACCCATTTATTGCCAACAACGTTCATTGACGGTGACGGGGGAACCAAAGTCCAAGTCTGGTTGTTCATTAGTGCTTGAAATTCATTACTCATTGCTTTGTTCCACTACGTGGTTTTGAGCGCATCACTGACTCGGGTAGGTTCGGTTAGGGACCAATCTTTTTGGGTTTGGGAGGACAGTATTCTGGGTTTGAAGATGCCTGCCTTTCCTTGGGTAATCATAGGATGAGTAAACATGGGCACAAGGTGTGGGACAGTATCGGGTGAAGACTGGGCAGGGGTCAATGAAGGTGAACTATCGATGGGTTGGGCGGTAGGCAATGGCGAGTCAGGTGATAAACAATCGGAGGGTACACGATCGGTGGGTAAGTGGGTGGTAGGTAAACGATCGCTGGGTAAATTATCGATAAGTGAACGATTGTTGGGTGAGCGATTGCTGGGTAAGCAACTGGTGGGTAGACGATCAGTGGGCTAGTCACTAGACGAAGAGGGTAAACAATCATCGGGTACACAATCGGTGGGTAGACGATCAGAGGAAGGAGGTGGGAAGGCTGGGCTGTCTGTAGAGGTATTAGCTGGTGATTAGGTGTGGGTTGTTCTGACAGTTGGTGAGAGTGAGGTTGTGGACGTAGAGGGCATGGAGTCACTGTGCGGTGTGACCTGACCTGAGAGGCAACCAGGAAACCAGGTGGACGGCAACTGCTTGCTTGGCTGGTCTGCAAGCTGAAGGAGACACCTAACAAGGAAAGTCCGTTTCATCAAACATAACATGCCGAGAGATGAATAGCCTGCCTGGGGTTGAGGCATTTGTAGCCTTTGTGATTCACAGCCGGACCGAGATAGATGCACTTCTCTGTGCGATAGCTCAACTTATGTGAATTGTACGGTCTCAAGTAGGGGAAACATGCACACCCAAATATTCGAAGCTCCTCGAACCTAAGCTTCTTTTTGAACATCACTTCCATTGGAGACTGTCCATTTAGGACAGAGGTAGGAAGGCCATTAATCAGCAGAGTTGAGTATAAGAATGCATCCCACCAATGATGTAAAGGAAGATGTGCTTGGGCTAGTAGGGTTAGCCCCGTCTCAACTATGTGTCTGTGCTTCCTCTCAGCCCTTCCATTTTATGCTGACGTATATGGACAGGTGTATCTGGAAGCAATGCCAAGCTGATGACAGACTTTGTGTATCTTGACAAATTCTCTGCCATTATCCGACTGTAGGGACTTGATCAGTGTATTGAACTGAGTTTGTACCATGGTGAGAAAGTGTTGAAAAGCTGCCAGTGTTTCACTTTTTAACCTCAGAGGATAGATCCATGTGTACCTACTGTGATCATCAACAAAGATAGCATAATATTTGTGCCCATCTGTTGACAAGAGAGGAGCTGAACCCCACAAATCAGAGTGTATAAGTTCAAAGGTTGCAGATGCTCTTGAGTTAGAGTTAGGGAAGGCTAAAGAATATGATTTTCCATAGCTACAAGAATCACAAAAGTTAAGCTCTTCATTAGATAACATAGGGAGATTACAGCTTTTGATAATAAACTCTAGTGTTTTTTACGAAGGATGGCCAAGCCTTCTATGCCATGTAATCTTAGACACCCTATGCTTCAAAGATATGCTAAGAGCAGATAGATCTTTATTCTTGTGCACTGGTTGCGATGGTACTCTGTTTCCTACTGACTTCGAGTTGATTTCTGCACCCTCTAACTGATACCGTCCATCTTTAAGCATTCCCTTCATTACTGTTTGTCCCGTACCCTTGTCCTTAACAAGACAGTAATCCGTGTGAAATTTAATAAACACGTTATTGTCTTTTGTTAGCTTAGATATACTGACAAAATTTTTTTGCTATGGCAGGCACACATAACATATCATTCAGTTTCAAATTGCAGGTATCACTAGACAGACATGCAGTTCCAACATGAGAAATTTCTAAAGTATTACCATTAGCTATAGTGACTGCTTCAGTACCTGAGTATTCAGTCAGATTGCCAAGATTGTTGAAGTCTGAGGTAACATGATTGGAGGCACCACTGTCAGCATACCAATTTGCATCAGTCATGTTTTCTTGTCTTGTCAGAAAGGGTTACTCCCATAAGCAGTGGCTAGGGCTGTTGGGTGAGGTTGTGTGTTTTTGGTCTGGTTGTTGGGGAAGGGTTGTCCCTTGTTTTGAGGAAAATTAGGAATAAAATCTCTGTTATACCTGTTGAAGCAGTAGAACGCTATGTGTCCCACCTTCCCACAGACTTAACACATAGGTTTGTTGTTGTTTCTTCCCCTGCCTCGACCTCTATCATGGCCACCACCACCTTGTTATCCTCTCCCAGTAGACTGATTGCTGCTATTGGACTTGTTTTTTTGGTTGACATGCTAGTGAAGTTCTAACTGCATATCAAGCCACGACATCTAGTGAAGTTCTAACTGCATATCAAGCCACGACATGTCCACTCTCCCTTGGATCGTGGCCACGATGTCATTGTATTCTTCATCAAGTCCTAGTAGTACCTGTGAAACAAGAGCTCTTGGTGGCACAGGACTACCAGCTTGCTCGAGATTGTTAGCATTCATTTTCATAGTTCGAAGGTACTCCTCCATTTTCAAATTACCTTTTCTGGTTGTTTGAAACACATGTCTCAGATAATCTTCTTCAGCCCTGGATTGAACACCAAAGAGTTGTTGAATGTTGGTCCCTAGATCCTTTGCACATTCATATCCCATCACTTGAATGGCAACCTCTGGTGTCATGGAGTTATACAACCAGTCAAGGAGAAGTTGATCTACAGCCATCCACGCTTCATATTGAGGATTTACCTCAAGTGCTGTCGACGAGCTGAAAGCACCACTGCCGGAACTTCCTTCTGTGCTGCGCGGAGCAGCTCCTACTCCAGTCAATCCAATCGATATGCTCTCACCGACTGCAGATTGCAAAAACAATGGGGGACAAACTTTTTGTCTGGTCAGGTGTCCTTCAAGTCGATAACTTCGAAGGATTGGAAGCGCTAAGTTTTTCCATAGGAGGAAATTTCTATGATCAAGTTTAATGGAGGTTATCTGATCGAGGAGTTGGTTGAAGGGTGGGCCGCTGAAGTTGGTTTTGCCGAGGGTGGCTCCCAGGTTTCCTTGATTGACGTTGATCATTATTTGCTTTGATACCAAATTAGAAATGAGAGGTTGAAGGATATGGCTTGACTCACACTGCGGACGACAGCACTTAGACAAGGTAAACGATAACGTCTGCAGGAGGTAGACGATAACATCTGCAGGAGGTAGATGACAACTTCAAGAGATAAGCGGTAAACGACAGTGGCAAGCCAAGTTTTCCTTTATGATTTCTTGTATTTGAAATGTACATAAGTGATGTATTTATACAATATGGAATCCCTAATTTGGGAATGCAAAAATAACTCAACAAATACAAATGGTTAGAGATTTGGTGGTAACCAACCTATTCCTTTGGTAAGTCCTATTCTTTTGGTAGATAAGCAAGACTTTATGTGTTGGCATCCTTAATATCCTTAAGTCCACATATTTGGAAGAATAATCTTTCTGACAGTCTAATCCCTCCAGCACTTTCAGCAGTTACTAATAAACTTTTTTAATTAGAATCAATCCCAAATCTCTAGGGGCGAGGGTGAATGTTCTCAAGTAAATCATGGAATAAGGAGGAAAATAACTTATTACTTGCACGTCCTCCATTGATTAGCAGGTATATGTGCAATCATGTACCACTCATCCCTTATGATTTATCAAAGTCGCTCAATTTAAGGTCTAAATTAGAGATAAACCTACTACGTAGACTTCATGTTTGAAGGAATAAAAATCAAAACAAGTATAGATAAACTATAGTCGAAGTTAAATAGAAAATTGAGGTAGGCAAAGGCAGAAGAAGTCGTTGATCAATTTTCAATCAGTCTGCTCAATTACCAAATTACTCGGTACTCTGCTAACAGTCAAATGGATGTATTAGCATACAAGGGAGAGAAAAAAATGTTGGTCTACATAATAGGATGTCAATGGAGATTCTTTTGCTGTCCTCCTCCTTTACCTTTTTTCGTCAACGTGCGTTTCCAAAATATTGAATCTGAACTTGAAAAACAAACTACGTTCCAAGGTCAATGATGGCATAATTAATCTAGATACAATATGAACAATGGACCCAAATTACCATATCCTATACCAGAAAATTTCAGGTTTCAAGTCTATAGCAAGTGGTGGGGAGGGGGGAAAGCAGGAAAATATGTCAAATTGTTAAAGTGAATTTTCAAAGAAAACCATGGACATCGACCATCATGAAGTGTTAAGAGGCTAAACCCTCTGAACCAGAGACATAAACAAGGGGTACGGATTCACCTTCGCCGCATCCTTAAGCTAAAATTGAAGCAACTTCGATTCAAATGTGCAATTTGTCACAATATCCGAAAAGCAGAATTACAAACTAGATAATAACTATGAAGAGAATGACTGCAACAAAAATGTACTCTTACATAACACGAGGATCACCAACGAACAAAAACTAGAGAACCTTTCGAGACCAGAAAGATCCAGACACGTACGGAGAATGGAGGCCCATAATGGATAATTGAACGCAGTTGGAATGACCGGCATGGAAGAATTGGGATTTAGAAGCCAGCTGCAGGAGATGAGCTATGAGAAAGGTCTCCACGAGAAAGCGGTTTTACATGAGATG
The DNA here is from genome assembly GCF_009727055.1 of Benincasa hispida. Lineage (NCBI taxonomy): Eukaryota > Viridiplantae > Streptophyta > Magnoliopsida > Cucurbitales > Cucurbitaceae > Benincasa > Benincasa hispida. The sequence goes on along the minus strand of NC_052349.1, from coordinate 84,731,935 downwards.
ACGCGGAGAAATGGTGAGAGAGAATCAATGATCAGACATAACCTCCTCACATTTTCACTTTTTTTTTTTAAATTCTTACAATAGTTTTTATTGGTTCATCCGAGATCGACCCAAGATTTACGAAAAAAATTCACTTTTCCTAACCATGGTTTTGGATTTTTTGATGAAGTTTCGACCACTTAACATCGATTCTACCCATTTTTCAAAATATGATCTAATCTTTTCAAATTTTATATCAAATCTAACTCGATTTGAAGTATCTCATACAAAATATAAAATTTTATATATATGGAATCACAGATTAACACTAACATTCTTTATATTTTCTCAAATCTTAACCTTTTATTTGCATCTTTTACAAAATTTATAATTTACAATGCACTCGAGATCCATATGAAAAATTATAATTGATAAATTCATTTAGAAATTTGAAAATTCATATAATTGTAGAAATAGAAATTAGAGTAAATATTTGAAAATTTACAAATAGCATCCTTTTGTTGCCAATTATTTAGATAATTCGTCTCTCTACATCCCAATATATTCTTATCGAGTCAATAAAGTCAAAAATATAAACTTAATATTTGAATTAACAACTTTTTGGGTTTTTAAGTAGAATCTCGGTTAGGATTACTATGGATATTGAATGAAAATGGAGAGAAAAAAGAAGTGAAATTTTTCGTCAATTATGCTTGCATTCTAGTCAATTTTCCTCCTAGGAGAGATGAGAGGAATTGTTAGAAATAGCTCAAAGTTTTCCACTTTTCAAGAATAACACTTTTTTTTTTTTTTTTGTCAATTGTTAAGTGGAATCCAAGTCAGGTTGGATCCAAAGAATGAATTGGGGATTTGGATTAGGAATAGAAAATTTGAAAAGAGTTACCTACATAGTATTTGGTTTTTGTTTTGGTGTCAATATTGGTTAACTTATACAATCATTAAATAACAGGTGGAAAAGGATGCTATATGTGAAAAGATGGAAAACTTTGAGTGTTATTTTTTACAATTTTGATAGATGGTTTTTTTTCTTTTTCTTTTTCTTTTTCTTTTTCTTTTTTTTTCCCCCTAATTTGGTCTCTAATTGTTGACACTATATATATATAAGTTTGAGAAAGAATATCTACCTTTCGAGAAAAAAAAAAAAAAAAAAAAAAAAAAAAAAAAAAAAAAAAACTCAAAAACTCATAAAATCTCTAAAAAAAACTTCCAAATCTCACCTAGACAATCAAAATAATCTCTACTACATATATATATAAAAGAGGTTAAATGGGGAGAATCTTTACATTCTTACTTTGTCCCTCATTTTTAAGCATATGACTATTATACTCCTGGCTTTAATGATTAGTTGTTAACCAATCTGTACAAATTTTTCCTTTTGTCCCTTTTAATTGATAGTCACAAAGATGTCTTAATGTTATTTTATATTTAAATCATTAAAAAAAAATCACATTTTATCTCTAATAATCTCTACTTCAGTCTCTTGTTCAAGAATTTTCTGGAAAAAAAAAATCACATCTATTTCATGTTAAATAAAAGATTTATTTTTTAAATCATATTTTATCCTCAACTCTCTTATTTATGAAAATCTTTTTTCTAAAAAAAATCATATTTTACCTTTAATATCTATTTCACCTTAAATAAAGGGAAAAAAATTATAAAAAAAAAAAAAAAAAAAAAAAACCTTTTATCCTCTAAAGATCTCCATTTCACATTAAATAAATGATTTTTTTTATAAAAAAAAAAAATAATAAAACTATGATTTGATATCTAAATTTTCTATATAAACAGCTAAATTCAACATCTCATCTTCCATCATGTATCTCCTCTCTATTTCTTTTATTTTTCTTTTAATTTTTTTTTATCCAGACTCTCTAACTTCTTTGTTTTTTTTTTTAATATATATATATTGAAATTTTGTTGTAGTTATTTTTTTTAATTTTGTTAATAGCAACATTTTTTCCAACGTTTCTTTTCATTCAATTTCTTAGTTTCAATTATCTCTTCTATCTTCTCTAAGAAGATATCACTTTTTTTTTAATATGTCCTTTTGCAATATTTTTTAACTTTTCAATTTTGTAAAAACATATTGAGTGATCTAATGTGACTATTTTATATGCTTTTGTAGTTTTTTTCAATACACACAGAATCACTTACTAATTCTCGCATATTGAAGAAGGTAAAAAAAATCTAGTTTTGAGGTTCAAGAAATTTCTCAAACTTCAAGTAATTTAGAGGTCGACAAAGTGACAGAGAAAAGAGTATTTGTCTTTATGCTTTTATAGTTTTTTTTTCATTTTTTAATTTTTTGTAAATGTGCACCAATGAATTTAGAGGTTTATAATAAATTTTACTAATTTTTATATGCTTTTGTTTTTTTTCTCTCTCTCTAATCAAATTTGTTGTAACTTTTTACACACCAATTCATTAATTTCTTAAATAAAGTTTAAAATCAAGAAGAAAATCTTGCAGATCAAAAGAGGTTAAGTTTTTAAGATTTCAAAATTAGGAGATAATAAAATCAAGTTGTAGAAAGAATCATTATGAAATTTTATAAAAAAAAAAAAATAATGATATTTTATTTTAATTAATTTTTGAGAAAGAATCATTATGAAATATTATAAAAAATAGAAAATAATAATTTTTTATTGGAAATAATGATCTCTAGGTTTTGGCTTTAGTTTTTATTTGGTCTTTAAGTTTTAAAATGTTATACATTTAGTTTTTAAGTTTTGACTTTCATTTTCAATTTAGTTCCTAAGTTTCAAAATGTTACAATTTTATCTTTGATTTTATTTTTTGTTTCAATTTGATCTTGTTTCAAGATTTTTCATTAAATACTCACTTTTAATAATTGACGTCACTTTCTATTAATTAATTTAAAATATTTATTAACTAAAATTTTAAACTTAAAGTGATAAAAATAGTAAAATTTAATTAATTACAATATTTTTTAATGATTTTTAATTTATTAACCTAAATTAACTTAAAAGACAAAAATTTAGTATTAGATTGAGGTTAAAAATATAAATTTTGAGATATATGGATCAAACTGAACTAAAACTCAAATGTCAAAGGTCAAATTGTAGCATTTTGAAATTTAAAGACTAAATTGAAACCAAACTCAAAACTTAAGGACTAAATGTGTAACATTTTGAAACTTAGAGACTAAATAGAAACTAGACTAAAAACATAAAGACCAAAAATATATTTTTCTCTATTTTATTTTAATTAAAACTTGAAATTAAAAAGATAATCACATCATCCAAATAAATTAAAAATTTTGAACATAGATAAGATACAAAGAAAAGAATAATACTTTGGTTTAAATTAAAGTATAAAATAAAGAAAATAATCAAATCAACCAATCCAAAAAAAAAAAAAATTAGTGTAATTTAAAGTTTAGAATTAGGAAGCTAATCAAATCATCCAATAAAAAAATGTTTTTTTATTAAATAAGAAAAAAATTATCATGATTTTTTTTTAAAAAAAAAAACTTGATTTAAATCAAAGTTTGAAATTAACAAGATAATCAAATCATTAAAAAGAACTAAATAAGCAATTATTTTCACGATTTTTTTAATTATTATTTTGATTCAATTTAAAGTTTAAAAGTATGAAGGTAATCAAATTATCCAATAAGAAATAATAAAGGATTATCACTAAATTAAAAAGAAAATCTTGATTTAGATCAAAGTTTGAAATTGAGAAGATAAGCAAACCATCAAAATTAAAAATATAAAAAAAAAATTAATTAAGAGACAATTATCACAATTTTTTTAAAAAAAAAGTATAAAAGCATATAAAATACATTTATCGAGTACATTTTTAACCAACTAAGCATGAATTTAAAAATAATAATAAGAATAATAATTTTTTGTTCATATTGATGTTCGAAATCAGGAAGATAATAAAATCATTTGATTAAAATAAAATAGTTTTTTTTTAATAATATGATGATAATTATCACAATTTTTTTTTAAAAAAGGTAGTACATAATATTTTAGTTCATATTTTTTATACATGTTTAATTTATATTTTTTTTTTTATCATACATATTTATACTTAACTAAAATAACTATTAAATTTTTATAAATGTTTTTACCTAAAAAATAAAACTCTCTTATTCATAGATTAAAGTTATATTATTAAATTTATATAATTAAGTTTTTTTTTAAACTTTATACAATACGTACAACACACTAGTATTCAATTAGTAAATCTCAAAAACGTTTATTCCATAAATCTTATCTTGATCCTCATCATCCTTTATTATTATTCTAGGCGAGATTTTCACCAAACATAACATTGATGGTTCAAATGTGCCACTTATAAAAGTTTTATTTTAATTTCAGTATCGATCCTTTTGAGATAGTACTAGGACGTGCAATTAAACACAGTTGGCCAAAAAAATATGCTATTTGTGAAAGATTAAAACCTTTTTGTGCTGCTTCTGACAATTATGTCAATTTCATTAGCGTAGTTATGTTCAAGAAATTACTTTTAAACCCGAGAAAAGATTTTAAATTTTTTTTCCTCTTTGGAAGCGAGAATGATTTGAAATGAGTGTACTTAAATTAGTTTCAAATAGATCGTTAAAGTGGAGAGAAACTAAAAAATGAGTGATAATATAGACGCATGAAGGAACGAGAGATAAAACACATGACAAGAAATATAAAAGCAAATAAAATAAAATAATTGGACAATGCCAAAAAAAAAAAATGCTAGAAAGTTTTGCTTTAAAAAAAAGTAATTTCATTTTTCTATAAATTTTTAGGTCATATATACAAAATTCCAAAATATTATAGTAGGGTAGATGGCAAGAACTGCCCACATTTGATGAAAAAAAATGTTTATGTAATTTCAAAAGTGACACAATATTATCTTTCACCTTTAATAAATATTTCAAAATTATTACCAAACTATTATTTATAAATCCTTAAGAATTTTGGATGAAGACTAGATGTGTAAAAAGTCGACCAATATTCTAGAATAATTATAAAATTAATTAATTAATGATAAATATTTTATATTTTTAAACAAGTTAATCAACCTGTTAATTATTTATATTATATATATACTAGTGGCATTTTATTGTGTATGTTTTAAAATTTTATTAATTTTTTTTACGATATAATAAAAATGTTGATATCGGATCTATAGAAACATTTTAAAAAGAGTTTAAAAAAGGTTGATGAAAAAATATCTACATGTCAGATAGTTTTTTTTTAATACAAAAGTTTAACAATATTTTATGTAATTTAGTCAAATTTAAAATTGTTAATGAAAAAAATCCGCATATCAACAAAAATTTAATACTGTAATATCAACCTGATAATAAATTCTAACTTGTTAAAACATATACCTTTCAAGTCAAAATTTCAAATCTTATAATCAAATATTTTATTAAACTTAAAAACGATATTAATGTATCTTCCAAATTCCCACTGATATGATCTTATTTTAGAGATAGGAAAGATAATTTAAAAAAAAAAAAAAAAAAAAAAAAAAAAAAAAAAGTTGGCGGAAAATAAAAAGCATATAATTAAGATCACAACCCTCCATATAAATAGTGAGTGGAAGTTTGGTTAGGTTTAGCGCCAAAATCAGAGAGAAACTTCGTTGCATATTACTTTCATGGAATCATCGTCTTCTTCCGTTTTTGGCTTCTGTGACATCACCGATTGTCGGAGGTGGGACTGGTTCGACGATTCTGTGGCATCCTCTGATTCGAAGAACGAGATCGTTAACGGTGATCATGATTTCCGATTTCTTCTGGACATTCCTCACTTCAACCATTATCTCTCCGGTCATGATCTAAAGGTAATCTACTCTATCTATTCCTGTTTTGGCTGTGGAACCGCGGTCGTTAATGTACTATACAAAAAGATTGAATAAACCAACATATTTTGATTATGATAGTTTCTTTTTCTCTCTTGTTTGAAAGATTGTTCCGGTAGAAATTGAAATCTTGTTGTATTTTGAGGGGTGTTAGGTGTGCAGCTTTTGAATTCTAAGTCATGGTTTGAGAAAGGATAATGATTAGGGGTAGGCTGCATTCTCTCTTTTAGGCAGAAAGAAAAAATAAAATATAATTCAATTGCAAAATCTTATTAGGCAATTCCTCGGACCGCAACCATATGAGCACCCAAATTTTTCTCTTCAAGAAAAGTATATTGTTGGGATGCATGTTTTGGGGTGAGTTAATTTAGGGGTCTTTTTAAATATAAAGGAACATTAATTAGAATATTAATAATTAATAATAAAATTTATTATTAAATAGTTATATGAAATTATTGGTTGATCACATAATCAAAAAATAGTTTTCAAAATCAAAATTCAAATTGACTACCAAACACAACCCAGACTTTAGTTTCAATTTGTACTTTTAGATTTTTATCTATTTGGTATCTAAACTTTGAGTTTATACTTTCAACCCTTATAGTTGTTTGTTTTATAGGATCTAACTGCTCTAATTTTGGGGTTTTATTTCAAATAGATTGTTGTTGAAAAGGAAACTCAAAGGACGAGATATTTTGGACCTCGCCAAAAAGTTAGTGTCTTTTCTTTTTTCCCTCCTTACCTCCAAACCTGCTGAAGTATTTTTCTTGTGTTATTTTTGGTTGATAACTAACGCGTAACACGGTAATTAGAGAAATAGTATGTGAATTATACCACACGTATGTTGTCCATAAGGTTGTTGGTATTGAGGTGATTACAAACTTTATCCTATTCTAATTGCATAGTTAAATATCATTAATGACATTAACTTTATAACCAAATAAATTCGATTGTTCTACAGGGAGGGTATAAAGGTTTTTATACTAAAAATACCATTCCATTGACACCAAAGTCGGTGAATATTCATAAACGTGGTGGCACAATCCTTGGGATATCAAGAGGTGGTCACAATACGTCTAAGATTGTCGATAGCATTCAAGATAGAGGCATCAATCAAGGTATCACATATCATATGCAGTTCAAAAACTTCATGACTCAAAACTTTTAAAGTTATATGTAAAACTTGTAAATGTTGAGGATTGCATTTACAAAAGATAATTAGGTCTCGCAATTTTTACAAGATATTTAAGTTATTCTTCTCGTAACCCATTGATGCTGAGATGAGTCTCGTGTTAATTTAATATGGTATCAAAGTCTATGAAGTGTTGAGGATCCCACGTCGAAAAGATGAAAAGGCCTCCTAACTTTTATAAGATACGTAGGTTACTCTTCTCATAATCAATTGATTTTGAGATGAAAACCGACGTGTATCTAATAGTAAACACTTCTTCCTAGTCGGTCTTAAATTTTGCGTTTTGGCTTCCAGGTTTATATACTTGGAAGGGATGGAACTCAGAAATGAGCTATTCCCATTTACGAGGTACCTACAAACTATGCTAAATATAGATAGAATACTATCTAAATTAAGTAGCTTTTGATCTCATATAAATTATGGTTTTCATTCATTGTAGGAAATTAGAAAGCGTGGTCTCAAAGTTTCAGTAGTTGGAATTCCAAATACGATTGACAATGATATTCCATTAAATACTATAAACTTGTCTGTTAATTCCTTTTTACTTTGTAACCTTTTTAATTTGTATGCATAAATTATCAAATTCACATTTGAATTTCTTAAAACTTGGGGCATTATGTTCCTGATTTTTTTAGGTCTTAGACAAGTCATTTGGTTTTGATACGTAGAAGAAGCTCAATATGCTATTAATGCTACTCACGTTGAAGCTGAAAGTAATGAGAATGTGTTGGAAAATGATAGGACCCTTAGAACGACGAACAGTAAACCGTCAAGGTACGGTAGTCAAGTGAAGAGCAAAACCTGCAAAATAGAAACTCATTATAGGTTGAGTTACGGAGCTCGCTCTCTTTAAGACGTTTCACGATTCTATAGGCCTTCAGCATTGAACTGTAGGGAGCGAGAAGAGCACTGTGCGGATGGTACGGATGGGCGGATGAAACGCGCAGACTAATCGGACTGTTTCCCCCCTTTTTCGGTTAAAATAATAATAATAATAATAATAATAATAAATAAAATAATATTTTTTATTAAAAATAATCATCACACACTCGCCTCGCCCGATCGGACGGCGACAACGGCGCGCATGTGGGACGTTCACTAAACCCACATAGGTCTATCTCTTCACTCCCTCCAAATTTTCTATTGTGGGATTCTCCAACCAAAAAAGTTGGTTCCCTCTAGTTTTGAAAGTTAAATTTTCACCCAACAATCCACCACTTGGAAATTTAAACAAAAAGAAAATAGAAGAAAGATTTTCATCAAGCAGTTTCAATCTATACAATACTGTGCATAAGCAAAGGTGTCTTATGACTTGAACCTTTACATAGTGTAGATGATTCAGAATATACTAGAGTAACCCTTGGTTTTGAACTCTATCTCTAATAGTATCTCATACAGAATGTTATTAGGGTGTAGTGCAAAAGCCCGTGCTTTTAAGACCTAACACGTGAATCCCGGTTTAGTGAATGCTTTAAAGAGTTTGCCTAAAAACTCCATAGGAAGCGACCCTCACTTCCACATTCACACAGGTGAGTCTATCAAGGGTACTCTTGTAATTAAGTACCCCACTTGTCATCAAGTATAGATCTCATTAAGAACTGAGTTCAACCTTTCTTACGCTTCAGGATATCATGCTCAGACTTTAAGTCATAGGAATGGAACTCTGTGTTTGGTTTAACATGATTCACTATATATCACTTGTGATCAGTTATTATCTGTTGAACTTGTTTCTTGGGATCTTTAGTCTACAGGTTGGGTTTTCCTCACTGTGATTCATCTTTCGATAGGTATGAGTCCCATCTTTTCTGAGGTTCTGAAAATGTTTTCTTTGGCCAGTCCTTTCGTCAAAGGATTTACCAAATTTTCATCAGTCCGTATGTGATCCTCTAACTGCACTAGTAGTGAGAAACTCTCTAATAGTACTGTGCTTACGACGTATTTGACATCTCTTTTCGTTGTAGTAACGGTTTTGAACTTTTGCGATTGCTGCAGTACTATCGCAATGGATCAATATGGCTGGTGCTGGCTTTTCCCATAAGGGAATCTCTGATAGTAGACTTCTAAGCCAGCCTGCTTCTTCACTAGCTTTCGCTAGTGCTATCATTTCTGACTCCATTGTAGATTGGCCTAAAATAGTCTGTTTCTTGGACTTCCAAGAGACAGCTCCGCCAGCTATATTAAAAATATAGCCACTTGTACCCTTTGAATCATCCGAAAGAGAGTTCCAATCAGCATCGTTGAACCATTCTAGGACAGCGGGAAACTTTTGATAATGTAATTCTAGGTTTTGGAATTTCTTTAATTATCTCATGACCCTTTCTATAGCATTCCAATGCTCTTTACTAGGTCTGCTTGTAAACCTGCAAAGTAATCCTACAGCATAAGCTATGTCAGGCCTAGTGCAGTCGGCAGCGTATCTAAGACTGCCTATGATGCTCGCATACTCAGATTGATTAACACTGTCACCAGTGTTCTTGAACAACTTGACACTAGGGTCATAAGGAAGACAGGTTGGCTTACACTCTTCTTTAGAATCTTTTCTATATAGTGAGATTGATCCAAAGAAATTCCCTTTTCAGACCTATTTACTTTTATGCCTAAGATTACACTAGCTTCTCCTAAGTTTTTCATGTCGAAATTCGCACTCAATATTGATTTTACATCATTTATGACGTGCAAGTTCGACCCAAAGATCAATAAATCATCTACATATAAACACAAGATAGTGCAGAGGTTATTATCAAACTTATGGTAGATGCATTTGTCACTTTCATTAACCTTGAAATCTTTAGATAGGATAAGGTTGTCAAATTTTTCATACCATTGCTTAGGAGCTTGTTTTAGTCCATAGAGAGATTTTTCTAATTTACACACCATATTTTCTTGACCATAGACAACAAAACCCTCGGGTTGTTCCATGTAAATCTCTTCTTCAAGTTCACCGTTTAGAAAAGTGGTTTTTACATCTAACTGATGTACTACGAGGTTATAAAAGGCAGGAGAGAGAACAGGACACGGATAGAGGTAATTCTAGTGATAGGGGAGAAGGTGTCAAAGAAATCTACACTTTCTCTCTGTCTAAAGCCCTTCGCTACTAACCTGACTTTAAATTTGTCGACAGTCCCATCAAGTCTAAGTTTCCTCCTTAAGATCCATTTGCACCCTATTGCCTTACATCCTGAGGGTAGATCTACTAAGTGTCAAGTCCTATTTGACTCAAGTGAGTCCATCTCATCATTTATAGTTTCTTGCCATAGGTTGGCATCTACTGAGGACAGGGCAGCTCTTAGATCTTTAGGGTCTTCTTCTACATTGTAGGCTAGGAAGTCATTTTTGAAATCTTTGGCGGTTCTAGCGCTTTTGCTTCTTTCAATTTCCTCTCTAGGGTTAGGATTTCTAACTAGAGTTATACCACTTGATCCAGAGCCCCCACTATTCCTTGATTTAAAAGGAAACCTATCTTCAAAGAAGTCGACATCATTTGACTCAATGATCACTTGGTTCACTAGATCATAGAACCTGTAGGCTTTACTATTTAAGGCATAACCTATAAAGACACACTCGTAAGCTCTACTAGCCAACTTTCTCCTTTTCGGGTCAGGAATCTTTACAAAGGCTAGACAACCCCATGTTCTAAAGTGGGACAAGTTTGGTTTCTTATTCTTGAGAATTTTGTAAGGTGAAGTTTTATTTTTAGATTTCGAGATTCTATTTAGGACATAACACACAGTAAGGATGATTTCACCCCACCAATAAGACACGGCTCCTGAACTAAGTAAAATAGCAACTACTAGCTCAGCTAAATAACTATTTTTCCTTTCGGCTTTTCCGTTCATTTCAGGAGAATAAGGTGCGGTCTTTTCGTGTATTATTCCATGTGAGTTAAAGAATTCATTAAAACTGTCTGAATCGTACTCGGTTCCCCTATCACTACAAAGTCTTTTAACATTTCTATTAAACTGGTTCTCTTTTCATAAACAAAAAGTTTGAAGGTATCAAAAACATCACTTTTGTTTTTCAGCAAGTATACAAAAGTAAAATCAGAGTAGTCGTCAATAAAAGTAATGAAATATCTTTTACTGTTCCTAGTCAATATGCCATCAAATTCACAGACATCAAAATGAATCAAATCTAGAGGCTCAGAATTCCTCAGTACAGATTTATACGGAGTTTTAGTAATTTTAGCCTGACTACAATACTCGCATTTATCAAAATCATTTTTTGATAACTTAGGTATCATTTCCAGCCTAATCATGTTACTAATTAAATTCTTATTCACATGACAGAGTCTAGCATACCAAATATTCATAGAACACAGCACATACACAGAAGATTTCATTTTATTAAGGTCTAGATTTAATTTGAACATTCCCTCAGTTGCATACTCTTTCCCTACAAATACATTATTTTTTTTTGTAAAGGTATATAGGTCTACCCCTATAGTTTGAGTAAACCCGACTTTGTTGAGGAGATAGCATGAAACCAAATTCTTTCATATCTCCAGAGTATGCAGAACGTCCTTCAACGTGAGGGTTTTCTCAGAGGTAAACTTCAGTTCCACCTCACCGGTTCCAATAACTTTCATGGAGTGGTGATCTCCCAATAGAATATTCTTATCCTTAGTTTCAGCATAATTTTTAAATAGACTAAGGTCGTGACAAACATGGCTCGTTGCGTCAGTGTCTATCCCCACCCTTCACAACCACCGATCATATTTACTTCTGTGATCATGGCGACTAACGATTCTTCTGTCAGGTTCGCCTGATCAGCATTATGACGCCTGTTCCTACAGTTCCGAGATGTGCCCAGGTTTATTACAATTAAAGCAGAGGAATTGTATCGTTTCTCCTGAAGGGGGCTTCTGTTTTTTCTGTTGGTTCTGGTTGTTGGAGCCATGATTCTGACCTTTCCTCTTTGTCCCCTTAGATTTTTTGTCAGGTTTTACCACGGCAGAGNGTTTTTTCTGTTGGTTCTGGTTGTTGGAGCCATGATTCTGACCTTTCCTCTTTGTCCCCTTAGATTTTTTGTCAGGTTTTACCACGGCAGAGGCGGGTTTCCCAGGTATTGTGTTCAACTCCTCCCTCTGGTCCTACTTCCGGGCTTCCTCCTTGATCCTTAGCCGGGTTATAAGACTCTCTAAGGAAAACTCCTTGGTCTTATGCCTCAAAATGTTCTTAAAGTCCTTCCACAAAGGGGGCAGTTTATCAATCATAACAGTAACTTAGAATTGTTCGTCTAGAGGCATACCTTCAGTAATTATCTCATGAGCTATCTTCTGGAGTTCAGGGGATTGGGCCTCCATGGATTTGTCATCCGTCATTTGGAACTTGAGATAACGGCTAACCGTATATTTCTTCGACCCGGCCTCCTCGGTGTCATACTTCTTTTGCAGGGCATCTCAGACCTCCTTCACCGTCTTCATTGTACTATAGTATTCATACAGATCACCAGTCAAACCATTTAAAATGAAATTCTTACATAGAAAGTCTTTCTCCTTCCAGTCAGCAGCTTCTTTTATCTATTGTTCAGTTGGTTCTTCTAAAGGGACGATCGGTTTAGCGCTGGTATAACCTTCGGTAACTTTCTTGACGGTGAAGAAGAACATCTTTTGTTTCCACCGTTTGAAGTTCGCTCCTTCGAACCGGAATGGACGGTTGAGGTCAGATATCATAACATCATTATTGCTACTGGGGGTCGTTGATGATGTGGCAACGTCTTAAAATTGTTGGAAAACGACAGGGCCCTCAGAACGTCGAATAGTAAACCGTCAAGGCACAGCGGTCAAGCGAAGAGCAAAACCTACAAAACAGAAATTCGTTATAGGCTGAGTCGCGGAGTTCGCTCTCTTTAAGACATTTCGCGGCTCTGCCCAAGTGTGCAAGCAGATCTGAAAATTGTCATGCCGTCCCCAAGATAAAACAGCCAAATGAAAACCGATTGGAAATGCACCATTACCGACTAGAACGTACACCCTTTCTAAACTCACTGCTCGAAAAGGTAAGATGGAGGAGGAGAGGAAAATGAAATGGGGAATGAAGAAAATGAATTATGTATTACGAACTGCTGAAGGCCTCGCTTTTTATAGGCCTTCAACGTCGAACTGTAGGAGCGAGAAGAGTGCTCCGCCACAGAACGTGCATGGACGATACAGATGGGCAGACGAAATGCGCGGACGAATTGGACCGTTTCCTCCTTTTTTTGGTTAATAATAATAATAATAATAATAATAATAATAATAATAATATTTTTTATTAAAAATAATCATCACACACACACTCCTTCGCTCGACTGGACAGCAGCGGCGGCGCGCGTGTGGGATGTCCACCGAACCCACATTGGCCTATCTCCTCACGGCCTCCAAAACACGGGTACCGTTTGGGGCCCAAACCCAAAACACAAGGTTGAAGTACATAAAGGAAACTTCCAACACCAAATTTTCTAAATTAAGATTCTCCAACCAAAAAAGTTAATACCCTCTAGTTTTGAAAGTTAAATTTTCACCCAACAGAATGATATTGATATTGTAAGTTTCATAGGACGCAATAGTGGTAAGAAACATCACTTTATCACTCATCACTAGTTGGTGTGAGATTTTTAACTTTGAATGCTTTCTTTTTTAATTAATTTTTACTTTAATTTAAACTCCATAGGGTTCATAGCCATGCATGCGACTCTTGCTGGTCGCGACATCGATTGTTGTTCGATACCAGAGTCACCCTTTTATCTAGGAGAGGGTGGCCTGTTCGAGTATATTGAATATTGCCTAAGAAAACAAGGACACATGGTTATAGTGGTAGCTGAAGGTATAGACAAGAGCTTGTTTCCAAAAACGCAAATCAACTAGATGCTTCTGGAAATAAGCTACACAAAGATGTTGGTTCCTGGATATCCCAACAAATTATGGTTCGTCCTTTCAAATTTACATCAAATAATTTGTTTTTTTCTAAGTACAACCTCCTATCGTATTTACTTATAAAAGGAGGAATCTTCATGGAGGGATCTCCCAGCATCTATCGAATCTGCAGTTGGGTTGCTTGAGTCTTTTATGTTCTGAGTATTTCCATTTAATTTTCTTCTGTTTTTGTGTGAAGAAGTCTGGATATTGTGGCTGACTAAGAGTGGAAAGTTCAATAAGAAGATTGGTTTTATTTCTGTCTATTGTTTGCTCTTTTCTCTTCGATTTCTTTCTGTTTATTGATTGTGAAGCCTGTTAGAGAGGTGGTCGAGTGCAGGTTCTTAACAGAAGCTTACATACCATTCCATGTAAGTCTAAAATTAGAAGCTTTTGTTTCTCATTTGTTTACTTCTGAGAAAATGTTAATCAACATAAATTTTCATCAAGTAAATTACTTGCCTAATCAACTTTTCTTGTTTGAATGATTCAAAAGGTACATATTATGTACATCCACTCCATTTTGGAAGGAGTTGTATTCTTACACCAAAAATGAACAAAATTAAAAACTATCCTACACAAGATTGTAGACCGCTAACTTCACCTCCTGCAATAAACACGTTGTTGATAACATCCTTCAAATGTCTACAACATATGAGCTTCATCTCACCTAACTCTACCAGTCCTAAACAGTTTTCAGCTGATTTGGGTACTACACATCTTTTGAAACCCAACTTGGCAACAGTATTGATCCTCTTCTCCATCCTACTCACCTGAACGTCAATGAAGTTTTGAGATATCATATAAATAAATATCTATAAATGAAAAAGGCCCTTATGGTAGACTAAATACTAGATGATCTCGTGCAAGTCATGCCAATATGAGTAATAATGCTGAAATTGAGTGCTTACCATGCGAAGCTCACCACCAAGACCAATTTCACCAATGAATACAATGTCATTTGGAATGGGAAACTCCAAAAAGCTGAAGTGACAACATATAAATTAAATGTTAGAGGGAGAGCAACCAAAAGGCATGGCAATGTCATTTCTTGAAATACACATGCCTGCTGCAAATTGCCATTGCAATTGCAAGATCTCCCGCGGTCTCTGTCAATGTCAACCCGCTCACAACATTTAAAAAAATACCCTGTAATGTTAAAGTAGAAAACAAATCAAGCATAAGCAAAACATATACAGACTATTAGTAGTAGGTATGAAAGTAATATAGTAAGAAATATAACAACTGCTTATCATATGACAATAATTGAGAAGATCCATCGACTTTGCACTAATCAACGAAGGGAGAATAACATCAACTCCACTAACAAGCAGAGTAAGAAAATTTTAGATGGGGAGGAAGAAAAGGAGAGCTGTCAACTCACACTTTCTTGTAGCTTCAACCCAGCTTGCTTCATGAGAACCTACCATTCATAAGATGAACTTAAAAACTATGATAAAGAGTACTTTTTATTAAACAAGGAATGTTATAGGACCATGGATAAGAAATTAAACATGAAATAATCAACCAGAAACAGAAGTGATAGACGGCTAAATTTCAGAACTCCTAGAGTTCAAGTTCATTAAAATTCGTATTGGTACGTAAATTGTTCATCATAATGAGGTCCATTCTTGACTTTGCTTAAACTTCATTTTATCTAGATGCATAAAGGTTTTGCCTCTCAGACCAGATGAAGGTCGATTTCTCAACTGTGTCACTGAGGAATTTTTAGACTAGTATAAACAGAAAATTAGACTTGGAAAGTTTGCTGAATGGTTTGAGGGGCAAAAAGTAGACACTTGTGATGTTAGAATTTACCAGAAATAATTCAACTAACGTACCGATATGATCAAATCAGCCTTGCTTTGGTGAATCCCATTAACCTGTCTAGTAACAGAGGATCTGGACAAACACAGTGCCTACAGAAATTTTTTATAGCAAATGATCAAAATGATATAGAAAGATTTATTAGCAACGAGAATGATATACGTGAGTTGAAGTCAAGCAGAAGGTTACTACTACTTACGCTAACAGTTCTGTCTTAAAAATATTATGCCAACAGTCCTCTTTTTTTCCTTTTCCTTTTTAAATAATAATAATAACCTTGTTATAAATATTAGCCATCCAAAATTTTTAACAAGAAATAAGTAGTTCTGATGAGGTTAATTATTAAATCATGGCTCACATCTTGTTAGATGGGAAAAGATCAAGACTTAGACTAAAGAGGGCCTCGGGTTACAAAGCATGGCTGATAAAAACCGCACTCTCCTTGCTAAATGGGTTTGGAGATACTATCACGAGGATGGGGTTTTGTGGAACGAGGTTGTGGATGCTAAACGGGGTGACTTCTAAAAAAAGTCTTGGCCCAACACTAATTTCCCCGCTTACATTAGAGGACCATGGAGTGCCATCTTGATGCACATGAACCTCATTAAAGAAAAGGTTACTATAAAAGTGGGAAATGGGAAAAACACATTTTCGGTTCGACAAATGGATTGGAGCTTCTCCTCTTAATGAGACTTACCCCCGATCGTTCTCTTTATCTATTCATAAACGTTCCTCTGTACACGATCGGTGGGATGCTAGACATGGATGGTCTCTTTATTTTAGAAGAAACCTCAAGGAGGAGGAGATTGATGGATGGCTTGATCTTATGAGCACCATCAATGGTGTCCACCTATCCAATACAAAGGATGCTTGGCTCTGGCAACCAGACACTTCCAGGTCCTCCACAAAATCCCTATCTCGCACACTGGGAGCCTATCCGAATTCCTCTGACCATCCCTTTTATGCAGCCATTTGGGATTATTTTTACCCAAAAAAGGTTAAACTATTCCTTTGGGATGTTAGTCACAATGCCATAAATACTTGCGACAAGGTATGGAGATGTCTCCCCTACATGGCCCTATCTCCCCAGTATTGCCTCTTGTGCAAGTCTGGACATGAATCTACTAGTCACCTTTTCATCCATTGTCATTTTGTCGAGAGATTTTGAAAAGTGATGTTCTCATCCTTTGGTTGGTATACTGCTCTTCTAAAGGACATTGAAAGTGCCCTAACCTACACTCTCACCGGTCATCCTTTTACAAAAATCAAGCTCATCTAGATGCATTTGATTCGTGCTTTCTTATGTAATACTTAGAAGGAAAGGAACAATCGTCTTTTCAACAATAAGGGAAGCTCGTTTGATAGTTTTTTTAACTCATTATCTTTCATGCTATGAGTTGGTGTAAATGCAATTCTTCTTTTAATCCACACACCCTTTCTTCCCTTTTGACCAATTAGAGATCTCTTTTGTAACTCCTTTGGCTTGGGCTTCAGCCTTTTTGTAAATTTCATACATCAATGAAATTTGTTTCTTATGAAAAAAATGAGGTTGAGGTTAATTATTAAAAACGAGTGTTATGCAATAGGCTTAAACAATCAAAGAAAATTCTAAAGTCAGATTAAGACATCCAAAGGTGAAAATAATCATTGGGAGAAGTTTGTAATTCAAAAATTCTACAGCACAGAAAGCACATTCGTAAAGAGCATGAATTCTCAAACAAATAAAACAAACAATTTTTTGAAGGAAAAAAATATTAAACCATGAGGATAGTTCGGGACAATCCAATAAATTCTTGAGATGGAGAGGATTTCGCATTGTTTTAAAGTTGTCCTAATTTCTTTTTTTTTTTTTTTAAAGTTGTTCTAATATAATTAAAATAATAAATATGAGGGTTTTTCCCCAAAAATTAAAAGTAAAAAATATAATAAAAGCTCATGCTTATAAACCAAAATATTATGGCTAAACTACAAATTTTGTTAACCTTCAGGGTTGTGCCTAATAAATATTCAAACTTTTAATGTTGTATTTGATAGATTCCTCAAAGCCTCTAAACTTCAACTTTCAATTTATTGAATAGGACACTTGAATTTTGTGCCTATCAGGCTCATAAATTTTTAAAATATATGAAATATGAAAAAACTTTAATAGACACAAAATCAAACGTTCAAGGTTCTATTAAGAATAAAATTGAAAGTTCAGGACTTATCAAATATTTTAGAAGTTTGGAGACCTATAAACACTTTTTTTTAAGTTAAGAGAGCGATAAGACAGGAGACAACCCTCAAAGTTCAAAACTAAAAAAGTAATTATAACTTGATAAATACTTCTAATAAGAAAACATTCGAATGTGGTATCCATTTTTAAGGGAGGGGATTGTAGTGAATAAGTACCTGAATTTCAAGCAGGAAGGTGCGAGTTCCATCCATGATCACTGCAACAGCAAGTCCTGCCAAATACTCCGAATTTGAATTTGCATTGTGATCCCTTCTAAACATCTCGCTTGGATTTGACACCACTTCTAGTCCTGATGGCAACATTTCAAATACTCCAAGCTCGTCTGTTGATCCAAATCGGTTCTTGACTGGTCGTAGTAGCCGATGCGACAAGCATTTATCCCCCTATATCCACACATAATTTCATCATTCTCTCTACTCTTTTTCCTTTCATACAAATCACTTTTAAGTACTTCGTAAAAGTAAAATAGGACCAACTCAAGAACAAATGAAATTATTTACATTACCCATGTAGTGCAGTTTATAGTCATACGAACACATTAAATGAAATTAAAGGTCTGGAACTGAAAGTGCCTCTATCAAAACTGTGAAATTGGCAATTAGCCAATTACATACTTTTCTCCTTTCTAAAAATAAATAGTTAACAGCATGATTCTAATATTTCAAAGGGATCATTGATCTAGTAAGAAATATAAATTTCTAAATGGAAACATAAGAGTGCATTAATATTTATACTTAACAAATGCACTATATAAAAGGAGACGGAGATTAGAAAGAAAATATCATGCATGGAAAGACGAAATTAGTGAGAGATGAGAAAGTGTGTGCCTAAAAATAAATTACTTATCAAACTACTGGGAGAAAACATATATGGAAAGGGATTAACAAGAAAAGGTTGGTGTACAATGGTAGATTATTGAAAAACAAGGCCCAAAGGCATGAGTCAATAAATACTGGTCATCTCATCCCACAATAGCTAATGGGTTTTGACAAAGCTGATGATAATATGTCTGAAATGCACGGCTAAAAAAGAATAAACAATAGAAGTAAAATGTAAGGGATGTAAATGTACCCACTTCCATATACAGTACAACATCCACAATGTGCTCCAGAACTCGAGGTCCAGCAACTTCTCCTGATTTGTTCACATGTCCAATCTGAAATATTTCAACATATCAGAATGTGCATATTACTTCCAAACATATACCTCTACATGCATAGGTGCACGTGTACAAAAAAAGATTACTTCCAAAGTACACATAGAATTACATAAACCTATATGTATATATACAAGGTTCTTTAGAGAGTAATGGCATGTATGGGAACTATTCTAAAATGGTTAACATCACTTTTCTCATATTCAAAATAAAATAAAAAATAAAAATACAAAAAAAAAGGCTTTTAATCCCTTAAAATCCATTCTAATAGAATTGAAAATGTGTGCCAGAGTGTAAAATTAAAAAATGAATTGATTTGAGTGATGAGTGATTTTGAACATGAAAAATTGAACATTCACTCTCAAACATGCACTAAGACTTGCAAATTAAGTTTTCAATCATGTCGTCGGTCAAACAAGAACTCCAAGAAAATTGAGCAGGTAGCTACTCTAATATCCACTCTCAAAGACAACAGTAGGTAGAGTATTACTTTGATATCAAGGACAGTAAGTAAAATTAACCAGGAATGCCGTTAATTCCCATCTTGATAGGAAGGTCCCAAGCCATCGATTTTTTATGGAAAAATCAGAGAATTGAGAAGACCATAACTAGTAAAACAGCATTTGAGCAGGAAGCATTTATGCCACAATGTCTACCATCATCGAAATGAAGGATGAGTTCAGGTGCAACTAAAAGGAATACTTTAATTTATAAGAAAATATTCATTGAGAAATGAAATGTAAAAATGGTGGGAAAACTTCAGCCAGAGATTAAAAAAAAACTACAGAAAACAATCCCTCTAATCCATGAAAAATCCTACTATGGAGAAGAGGAGACTTGTGATAGAAGCACTGTAAGCCTGCCAAAAGAGTTAAAATGGGAATGCCAACATCAGAAAGCCATTGAATGAAAGGGGAAAAAAAAGGATGAAAAGGTGATCTTGAGTTTCTTCACACGCCAACTTGGAGATAGATTTTCTGTTGTAATTCTAGCTTCATATGAAAGAACTTGAAAGGAATGATTTAATAGGTGACAGGTTAATCTCTCAAAACGCACAAGGACGATACTTTATTCCCAATAACTACAGGTTAAAGAAATGCTATAGTTTGTAAAATTTCAGAGGTTCAAGATTTGAAGAGTGAAAAAATACATTTGTAATGGAGAAAGCAATAGTGGACTTAATTGTATTAAACACTACACCACAAGCCTAGTTTGTAAAGTTGACTCAATCCAAACAAGAATACACATGAATTGGTGTTGGGTTTACTTACCAATAAAATGGGGATGCCGGTTCTCTTTGCAAAACGGAGAAGGGCCGAGGTGCATTCCTTCACCTGTCAAGATTGAAGTTCCTAAGATCTCAGCTTTGAGTGAATCATACAGTTCTAAATTCACTGTATGATTACAGTGAAGTGAAGCAGTGGATGAGCATAAAAAGTTTTCACCCAAATCACATGTTTGGTAGAATAACGTTTCTAACCTGTCCAATCCCTCCAGCACTTCCAGCTACTCCTTGCAAATAAACTGTTTGAATAGAATCAATGATCAAGGCTCTAGGAGATATAGGCTGAATCTTCTCAAATATATCCTGAAATAAGGAAAACTACTAATTATTTCACATCTTCCATTGTTTAGCTTATATACTTGTGATAAGACTACCTATCCTTTATGATTTATCAAATACACCCAATCTTCAACGTAGATCAACCTATCTCACCTAGAGTCCTAGACCACATGTTAGCAAGACTTAAAATGTAGAATGTGCATAAGTAAATCATAACTATAATCCCAGTTAAACAAAAAAATCAGGTTGACAGGAGTGGAAGAAGTCAACACTGGAACAAAACCAGCAAGAAAATGTACATAATCACGCACCTCAACATCAGTACTTGAATACAAGTAAAGATTCTCAGTTTCAATATTCAGTCGGTCTGCTCTATTTCCAATCTGCTCCACACTCTGCCAAAGGACAACTGGATATGAATACAAGGGAAGGAACTCACCAAGAGTCCTAGACTCCTAGACAGGTTAGGCGAATCTTTAAAAAGAACAATGAAAATTAACCATCTTAGACTGTTAGGAGAGTAACCTCTTCGCCAGAGACATAAACAACCGATGTTAATTCACCTTGACCACACCCTTCGGCTAAAAGGGCAGCAATCTTCGAATCAAATGTGTGATTTGCCACCATGACCAAAAAAAATTGGAAATGTAAATAAGATAATAATAAAATATAACTTCAAAAAACTACCACATCAAAATTAAGGTCTACATGTCTTCATACCTGCAACAACAATGTACTCTTGCCAACACCAGGATCACCACCAATCAAAACAAGAGAACCTTCAAAGCCAGGAAGATGTAGATATTAATAGACACTAAAAATAAGCTTTTCAAAGGAAATTTGAAGGATGATATACTAAAATACCAAAATCACAATTGGTAGCATTTTACCTCATGGCCATCCAAATCATGAAGGATTGTATAAATCATTATGATATAAATCAAGGTGAGATTTACTTGAGAGGAATTTAGGCTCCCCCCCCCCCCCCAAAAAAAAAAAGAAAAAGAAAAAGAAAAAGAAAAGCAGACATGAGGGAAATGTAGTCTATTATATTAAGCAGAACTGTCTCAGTAGATACTATACATAGGAATCCAAGGTTAGTATTCGCTATATAGTTTAGTTTAGCAAGTTTTGAATAACATATCCTACTCTGAGATAAATTTCCGTCATGAAGATGGAAAATTAACTTCACAAAGATTCATTGCCTGCCTTGAGTGGAAATACAAGTTTTACAAAAATAAAACATGTTTTAACTTCCGTTGATTACTAAGGGTAAAGGAGCATCAGAGACATGGAAAACAGAAAGAATGACTAGATGGCAACTATTAAGCACAATCACAATACTACGCAAAAGAAACTTGAAGTTTGAACTGACCCGGTACCAGTCCACCACCAAGCACCCTTGCCACTTCACTTCCGAAGGGACCAGGCCTAAACATCAAGCAAGTTAAAAGATGTTAACTTTCCCTCCTATCAACATCCATTCAAGATGGATAAAAAAGAATATCCCCCAAACCGTCGGATATCCAAAATGTTCATACAACGTTATAAATAATAATCCATTGAGTTCATTACAACCCCCTGAACTCCATCAGGGGCGAGGTTGAAAAGCAATTATGGATTAAAAGAACACTGCGTTTCAACTCACTCTAGTGGAACTGCTTTATTGAGTTTGATATGTTTTCTAGTGCAAAAGAGAGATAAAGAAGATAAAGAACATAAAGTTGCAAAATATAACTCACAAAGGAAGTCTCCAATCCCGAGTATTGATTCCCCGGTTCACATCAGTCAACCGCAGAGGATTCCCGTCGGTGGCCTGCTTTGGAAGCCATGCTCGAACCACATTTTCTGAAACTTCAAACCCTCGACTCCCTCCTCCACTATCATCCCCCTCCGAAAACTGCTTCATTGTACCAACCATATCACAGGACCGACAAGTTCCCCACCACTGCCCCTCATTATGCCCACAGTTCGAACAAACCCAAGAAACTTTGCTCTTCTTCTTCTTCGATCCCACAACCTTCCCCAAATTCGGCCTGCAAACCGACCCATCTCCTAAACCCACTTTCCCCACACTCTCCGAAGTCTTCTCGTTCAAGAAATCCTTGGCCCCATCTCCATTTCTCGACGAAGCCCCGAAGGTTTGAATTCCAATGCTCGGTTCGGGCTCTTTTCTATCGCTACCGCTTCTGACCCTTTGTGTAAGAAGCCTACTCGTAACGGGGTCGTAAGTAGTCCAAACACGGCGGTCCTTTCCATTTTCTGAACCGGAACCGCCGATGGGGTCGCCGTTCGGGGCATCGACGCCGATTGTCGAAAGTTGCGCGGTGTTGAAACGGCCGGCGTAATGAAAAAGTGAAGAGTTGGGGTTCAGGCGGGACCGGCTGGAGATGGGTGATTGAGTATAAGAAGATGAAGTTGCGGAAATGAGAAAGTGCTTTCGAGAATAGAAAATTGTTCTGAAGGATTTCATGTCTAAGAGCTGCATCACACAGCATTTGAGGGTTTTACAAAGATGATGAAGAATTTTAAGCCTTATAATCACCCGCCAATTTCAATTACAGCAGACACGAGCTTCTAACTTTTGAGGTTTATGTTCGTACATATGAATTTATATATTTTAATTTTCGCTCAATTACAAATATAGAAAAATTTGGTAAACTATTTATATAAAATAATAAAATTTAATCTTTTTATATTTATAAGTTCCATGCATATCTATCTTTTTTTGTTATTTCTATAAATAGTTTGACATTTTTCAATCAATAAAAAAAAAAAATTTATAAAATAGTTTTAAACTTTGTTAACTTTCAAAAGTTTCAAAAATATCCTTAAATTTCTAAAATGAGTTAAAAAAAATACACTTATTATTAGTTTTGGATGGAAAACTTTAGATTTTGTGTCAAAAATTCTCCTAAACTTTCAAAAGTTTTAAAAATGTCATTGAACCTAAAAAAAGTTCAAAAGTACTGTTACAGTTAGTATAGGAACAAAAATCATTTATATTACAGTTACTTCTTTATTTCATCTTTTTTTTCTTCCCTTTCTTCTTCAATGCCCTTTTATTACTCACGTTTTTTTTTAATTATTTGACATTTTTGTTTTTCTAAAAATAATAAATAATATATAATAAAATTGTCAATTTCAAAGATATGTGGACTTATAAAGAAGAAATGAGAATAATGGTAGTACCAAGGTATTCTATGACTTTAGGCCCTGTTTAATAACCATTTTGTTTTCTAAAATTAAGCTTATAGACACTACTTCTATATCCAAATTTCTTCCTTTGTTAACTATTTTTCACTAATTGTTTAAAAAACCAAGTTAAATTTTGAAAACTAAAAAAATAACTTTCAAAAAGTTGTTTTTGTTTTTAAATTTGGCTAAGAATTCGACCATTATACTTAATAAAGATGCAAATTATTGTAAAAAAATATGGATGAAATAGGCTTAATTTTCAATAACAAAAATCAAACCAACCAAATAATTACCCAACATGACCTAAATATTTTAACAAATTTGTACATTAGCAGTTGAGTGTGTGTTAATAGCCAAATGTATATTTTTTTTATTTGACTATTTATCTTTTTAGTATATATTTTATGAGGAGATTTTGATTTTGGTATTTTGTGAGATTTTGTGGAGTTTTATGTTTTAGTTAGAGTTTTGGTTCTTATTTTGGTTGCTGAGAAAATTGGTTTAAGAATTAAAAAAAAATCGAAGAAAAATGAGAGTATCTATGTAAAAAAAATGAAAATATTATTTTTTTAGAATTGGTTCTTTTCGAACTTAGAAAAGTTCAAACAAATTGATTGCTATACTAACAATAGTAGCATTTTAACTTTTTTAATTTTATATTTACTTGTACAACAAAGTGTTAATGGTTTCTATGGAACTCTTATCAAAGAGTACCTATGAGCGGAAGCAAGATCGTTCCAAATTTGATTGTGATAGAAATACCACATTCACAAATAAACATACAAGTTATGCATTTAACAACAAATTACGGCAAGCTTAGAACAAATCTTAAATGCAAAGGACTGAGAGACATACCAGTTGAAGAACTCCTCTTCTCTTTAAATCTCGCTTTCGTCAAGCCAGCAACTCTCCTATCGCTAAGATCGTCGATTTTATCGCCCACCAAATCTCGCAGTCGTTTACCATCGAACGGAATTTTCACGAACCACTCGAAAAGGAGGACACAACCACTCAGAAACCTCGGTATTCTCAGAGTGAGAATCCAGGAGGTGTGGGCTCTGTTGGATTTGGTAGAGGGGAGGAAGAAACAACGATCGTTTACCACGACTAAGCAAGTGGGAGAGGTATGGAGTCTATCGCATAGACGGGTGCTTGATCGTTTAGGTAAAGGTACACGATTGTGTAGCAAATAGGGGCTGATCGTTTAGTAAAATTGCTCGGACGTGCGATGGTTTAGAAAAGACTATGCGATCGTTTAAGTAATCCGCGTGTGTACACGATCGTTTAGGACAACTTGAACTATTGTGTAGGCTCTCATTTACTAGACAATGGGTAGTGTACTAAATCGTGGAGTGATTGTTTGATCTCATTGCAAAATGAAAACTATTTTCATTTTATCCTTCAGTTATGAAAATTGAATGTAACCTCCTATTATCTCATGCGGTTGTGGAGAAAAACCAACAATTATCTCATAATTGTTTAATTAAAAAATAAATATAATCATATTATATTTATAACCTATAGTTTAATATCACATCACATGAACATATAAACCATAGTCCTTTTCTCCTCCACTAAATATAAATCATGTTTATATCCTTTTCATCCAATTAATGTATCTCATACATCATGTCAACTATATCATATATAATTGACCAGTTTAATCATATCATATATAATCAAACTCCCCCTTGTCAATTTGAACATTTCAAACTGACCCAAAAACTGATTCTCAACTTGAATCCATTGAGCTATCAAAGGAACCTTATAGACCTATGGCTCGAAGCTCCAACGGTACGTGAATAGCAGACTAAACTCTTTAGCCACGAGATCCACCATCCGTTAACTGTCAGACATTCCACTAAAGACCGATAGTTGCACTCTTCTCATCACAGATATATTTCTGTGTCCATCGGATATAACCAATCAATAGTACAATAACCCTTCACAGATGCTCGTAAGTACAGCTGGGCCAATTTACCGTTTTGCCCATGTAGTTACATCTAACTCCTTAAGTACCACTGATCCCTCTAATGAACAATACAACGTAATCTTACTATGTGTGGACACCTATCGGGCTATTAGAAGATGTGTGACACCACATCGTTCAAGCCCCAGAATTTTACTCCTACTTCGGGGAAGAAGTGAATTCCATCTCGTGTAGCTGAGTTCTCAGCTCTCAAATTAAACGAATCCCCAAAGTGGTAGGTTTAAGTCGGCAATCTGGCCACTCACACCCATGCAAATCAAAGGACTGCCCTTAAAGGCAGGAGTTCCCAACTTACTCAGGATTGAGGTCATGTTACCTATGGTCATCCTAGTGAAGTAAAGTCTCTGTCATGAACGGTGTTATATAACGAGACTATTACATTTCATGGTCTGGTCTTGTACAAACTCCTTTGTATAGGACGCCCCTGCTCGCATGTCTCCCATGAATGATCAGGATCAGACCATCTGTAGCAAGTCACAACACTTGTAACTATTCTACAAAGCGGGTCGCATCTGTAGCGTTACCAGGATAAGGTTTCCTTCCTATATCCATATACTACATACCATTTTGGTTATCACTTAAGACATGATCCATCTGTATGTCTCCACATACATGCTTAAGTTACAATGACAACCAAGGATCTTAGTTAATTGGTTTGTGGTAAAGCAATTAAAACATCGAATGTTTCATAAATAATAGTGAAGAAAATATCATATATTATTACATCACAAGCATTTATTCAATACAATGTTTACAAACTACAAGACCCGACGAGAGTTTAGGGCATCATCCCCAACAATCTCCCGCTTGTTCTAAAGTGAGTGGGGTGTACAAACAACTAGTACAAAACAATAAATGAGGGCACTAAGGCCTAGTACAAAAATCTCCCACTTGCTTTAGTCCAACCGCGGGCGATCCCGTAGACCCATGCTCTAAAAGTGACCCTAAAAAACTGTAGCCGTGAGAGCCTTCGTAAACGGGTCAACAACGTTGTGCTTCGAAGCGATCTTCATGACTATCACATCCTTTCGATGCACTATCAACAGATGAGATGATACTTTCGCTCTATATGTTTGTCACGCTTGTGACTCTTGGGCTTCCTGGAGTTCGCCACATCACCATTATTGTCACAATAGAGGGTGATGGTCCTAGACATGTCTGGAACAACTTCCAGATCAGTCAGAAACTTTCTGAGCCAAACGGCCTCCTTAGCAACTTCACAAGCCGCTACATACTCGGCCTCTATCGTGGAGTCAGCGATGCACCCCTGCTTAGTACTTCGCCACACTACAGCTCCTCTGTTAAGAGTGAACAATGACCCTATAGTCCCATGCAATGTCCATTCATTACTAGGTATTTATAATACTTATTAATTGAACTTATGTGTCATGCTTCATGCAATGTCCATTCATTATTATATATAACACTTATATACTTGGTAATGAACAAAGCAAACATGCTTCTATACACCCTTATACTATAACATTTATAATATAAAGACGATGCATGTCTATGCTTAATACATGCATAAATATAACTCTTATATAATATGATGCATGAGCATGCTCTTATGTAATTTAATTCATACAAACTACTATATCATAACACTTATAATATAGATATGATGTATAACCAATGCATAACCTAAGGTGGGATTTCAACTATATGGCATACCATATGACATATAATCAAACATACATCCTATGTACATTCACCAAAGACTAATGGACCAGGATGATCAGCCTTAAAACCGGAGATAAAATTCTATCTATTAAATAACTCCATCGAACAAACCGGTTCATAGGCAAACCGGGTCTTGAACCGCCCGGGCGAAGTTTTCCTGATCGTTTAGTAAATAGGCCGAGTATCCATGATCGTTTAGCAACGATCGAGTACCATTTACAATGCGATGAAGCATGAGGCACTCGATCATTTAGTGCACCAAATTCAAACACACAAGTCTAAACGATCGTTTAGACGACAATATTGCTGTGAAGCATGATACCTCTTATCAATTTGAACATTTTAAATCAATACCAAGAACTGATCCTCAACTTGAATCCATTGAGCTACCAAGGGGACCTTATGGACCTGTAGCTCCAAGCTCTAACGGTACGTGAATAACTGACTAAACTCTTTAGTCATGGGATCCACTATCCGCTAATTGCCAGGCACTCCACTAAAGACCGATAGCTGAACTCTCCTTACCATATATAGGTTATGTGTCCATCTTAACCAATCAACACTGCGACAATCATTCACAGATCGCTCGTAAGTACAACTCAGTCAATAACTGTTATGCCCCTGTAGTTACATCTAACTCCTTAAGTACCACTAAATCCTCTAATGAACATAAGTCATAATCCTACTATGACTGAGTCCTCTCTTCCAAAGAGAAGTTGTGGCCACTATGTTCAAGCTCCGAAATCAGCCTTTAAGGGAGCAATCTCTTTACTTACCTCTACTTCAGGGAATGAGTGAATTCCATCTTGTGTATTGAGTTATCAATTCCCAAATCAGACAAGTCCCCAAAAAGGTAGGAATGTTGAGTTGATAATCTGGCCACTCTCACCCATACTAATCAAAGGACCGCTCTCAAAGGCAGAAGTTCCCAAAACACTCAGGATTGAGGTCGTGTCACCTATGGTCATTTAGGTGAGATGTAAGTCTCCAGTATCAACGATGTTATATACAGAGTCTAGTCATCTGGTGGTCCGGAGGACACCCCCGCTCGCATGTCTCTACATGAATGGTCATGATCTACCATCTGTAGTAATTTACAACACTTGCAAACCTCTACAAAGTGGGTCGTATCCGTAGTGTCACCAGGATCAGGTATCCCACCTTAATCCTTATACTACATACCTATTTAGGTTATCACTTAAGGCATGATTCACTTGTATATCACATATACATGCTTAAGTTTACATAAGATAACCATGGAACTTTGTTTATTGGATATGAGTAAATGCCAACATGAAATAATAGTTATTTTATTCATAAAACAATGTGTATAATTACAAACAACGAGACTCCGGGAGAATTAGGATACCAATCCCAATAGAGGTTCCCCCAACTCTTGAGGTGGATTTGACCTACTAGATGAACTTCCATCAATAACTCTTGTTGATATAGCAGACTCTTCAACAACTCTAGTTAAAGTTTTAGTAGTTTCGTTGAAAAGCTCATGCAAGACGATTTTACTTTTTGGACTGTGCTCCCTTATATGATCCTCCTCAAGGAAGGTAGCGTTTGTTAATACAAACACCTTATTTTCTTTAGGATCATAAAAATAACTTCCTCGTGTCCCTTTGGTGTAGCCTACAAATAGGCACAACCTCGAACGTAGTTCCAAATTCTTAGGATTATCCTCAAGCACATGTAATGGGGAACCCCAGATGCGGAAGTGACGCAAACTAGCTTCAGCCCATTCCACAACCTTAAAGGTGTTATGGCAACACTCTTGGAGGGAACACAGTTGAGGATGTAAGCTACAATCTCTACAGCAAAACCCCAAAACAAGTTCGGTAAGGAAGCGTAACTCATCATCGACTGAACCATGTCCAACAGGGTTTTGTTTCTCCTCTCCGATACACCATTTTGCTGAGGTGTACTAGGTGCTAAGAATTGGGAAACGATTCCATATTCTATCAAATAGTTCTGGAACTCAGAATCCAAAATCTCTCCACCCCGATTTGATCAAAGTGTTTTAATTCATTTGTCTAATGCATTTTCAACTTCAGCCTTGAACTCTTTGAACTTTTCAAAGGATTCTGACTTATGTTGCATTAAATAAACATACCCATACCTCAAATAATCATCAGTAAAAGTGATGAAATACTCGTAGCCTCCCCTGGCACGCACATTCATCGAACCACAAAGGTCTGAATGCACTAACTCTTGAGGCTCTTTAGCTCGATAACCTTTTCTAGTAAAAGGTCTTTTAGTTATCTTGCCTTCAAGGCATGACTCGCACACATGTAAAGAATTTTCCTCTAACTCGTTTAGAAGTCTATTCTTCACCAACCTCTCAATCCTATTAAGATTGATGTGCCCTAATCAAAGGTGCCAAAGTTAGGCATTTTCTTTAAGAGAAACTTTAAGTCTTTTTTTTTTAGTTACGATAGTTTTAAATATCTCTATGTTATGGAGAGAATTTGTTGCTAACGGTCTTAGCACATACAAATTATTTTCCAGTTTAGCTGAACATATCTCAACACCATCTTTTAGAATAAACACTTTATTAACTGAAAAATTGAGAGTATATTTACATTCAAGCAAGGACTTTACATAAATCAAATTCCTCTTTAACTCGGGAACAACATATACATCATTCAAAATGATAAATCTATTATATAAAGTCAACCAGAGGCCTCCCACTGCCACAGTTGAGACGACGTGCCCGGTGCCTACTCGCATCGTCATCTCACCAGCGTCAAGCTGCCGCCAGAATCTAATCCCCTGCAAGGAAGAACAAACATGATTAGTGGCCTCAGAGTCTATAACCCAGGCAGAATCATCATTTTCCACTAAACATGTCTCCAAAACCAGTAAATCACATTTACCTTGATTGGTCTTGGCCTTCTTCTTCTTCTTCAACCAATAAGGGCAGTTCTGCTTCCAGTGCCCATCCTGGTTGTAGTGGAAACATTTTCCCCTTTCAACCGGCGCTAGTCACCTACCCCGTGGAGCGGCAGTTTGTGGGTTAGCAGGCACTTTCCCCTTCCCCTTACTACCCTTCTTCTTCTTCCACTTTTTAGTGCCAAAAGAAGAAGGTGCAGACTTAGTTCCTGAGGTTGAACCTTTGAGGAACTTTTTAGATGATGAAGCAACATTTGCCTCACCAACCTTCTTCTCCTTGCTTTTCAGAAAGGATTAGAATATCTGCAACTCGTTGAGGAAAGTTGTAAGGGTGTAATCAACTCTGTTCAGAACATCGTTCCTTACGAAGTGCAGGAAGCTTTCTGACAATGTCTCCATAATAATGCTAACCTAGCTGTCCTCATCGATGTGAGCCTCGTTCATCTCCGTCACATTAAAGTGAACCATCATGTTTAGAACATGTTCTCGAACAGATGTGCCCTCTTTCATTTTGGAGTTGAAGATGAACTTTAGAGCTTCATGCTTGAGCTGCCCTGTCTCTTATACACATCTAGATGTGTATAAGAGACAGATCATGTTTAGAACATGTTCTCGAACAGATGTGCCCTCTTTCATTTTGGAGTTGAAGATGAACTTTAGAGCTTCATGCTTGAGCTGCCCAAATGGTTGTCTGAACATTTCCTTCAAGGACTCCATGATCTCACGAGTAGAGACCATGGACTAATGCTTCTTAGCCAAGACGTCGTTCAAGCTGGCCAAGATGTAAGCTTGGGCCTTCTTGTTCACCCATATCCATTTCTCATAAGCTTCTCGAACATTTCGAGCGGCGTTTTGAGTTGGAATAGGAGGACACTCCTCCGTAAGGATGAACCGGAGGTCATCGATGATAAGTATTGTGTTTATCATGTTTTTCCAACTAGCGCAGTTATCGCCAATCAATTTGTCAGCAGCTAAAAGAGCTAAAGTAGCGGTTGCCATTTTTAAAAGTTGCTGAAAACAAGAACAAACTTAATAAATCTATTTGTATTACCACTTTTAATACAAATTTTAGGGTTTAGCAAAATAGTTCTAATGTACCCTAAGTGAAGTGACATTTATTTTGCAATGATGCCCCAACGAGGCAGGACAAAAGTCACCGTTGGGGTGATCAAATGCCCTTTCACTAGGATGAGACATTCTCAACCATTAGACAGAAACAACTCATGTAACTAACTCTAACAGTCACCATTTTTTGATCTAGAATTTGTTAACAACCTTAACGATTCCGTGTAAGTGTAATCCCTCATTTTAGGCCCTAGAGTCCCACCTTAATGCGCCCACCGTAGGGAAAAAGAAAATTAGGACAAGAAACTGAAGCAACCTTATCCTTTTTAGGAGATCAGATAAAGAGTTGTGCAAATACAACCATCCTTTAGAGGGACACTCCCAGGGTGCCTCGAGGCGATGCACAAAAACGTTATCCAACCTAATGAGAGAGACCGTGGGATATGTTGTCACACGTCCCCTCCCACTTACTATGAATATTCTCTCCATTTACCTTAGTATTGACCTACCCAAACACCATCCTTTAGGGAGACACTCCCAGGGTGCCACGAGGTCGAGGATAGATCTTACAGTGTGAACTTTTAGGGAGAAACGTGTAGAAGTTTAAGTGAAGTATCATATACCCCAAGTACCTCCCACTGAATGTTCTACCTAGGGTTTCATTTACTTAGACAATCCTGCTACTGATTTTATCTAAGTGTGAGTTTAATTTACTCAAAAACAAATTTTTCTTTTGATAATTAAACATGTTCGAATCAAATCTTATTAAACATTTTAACAGACTATCATTAAATTTGCATGCATGCAACAAATCTATCTAATTTACCTTTCCACGTAGGTTCCCAAGTAAGGGTGTTCTATTTCCGTCAGCTTAAATACCCAAGTCTAGACAGAACCCACCTTAGACAAAAGGTCCCTTATAGATAGATTTGGTACATATTCAATCTTTTATTAGTCAATTTAATCCTATTAAACCAAATAAAATATTAAACTTACGTTTCTAATCTCATTAGAACTGTGATCTTAGGTCTATCTCAATCAAATTTTAAAACTCTTTTAAAACATGATTTAAGCCTAAGTTTGCATGCATTCTTTCTTATTGATTTTAGTTCTAATTTCTTTAATGATAACACTTATAAAAAGAAACAATTAAAACCAACAATATTGCTAAGCTAGACTAGGTATTTATAACTTCTATAAATTAACCTCATACTTCATGCAATGTTCATTCATTACTATATATAACATTTATATAACTTGTAATGAACCAAGCATACATGCTTTCATACACCCTTATACTATAACACTTATAATATAAAGATGATGTGTGGATATGCTTAATGCATGCATATATTATAGCTTTTATATTATATGATGCATGTGCATGCTTTGATGTAATTTAATCATGCAAACTACTATATTATAATTTTTATCATATAAAAAAGATACATGAAAAAATGCATAACCTATGTGGGTTTTAAAACTATATGGCATACTTTAAGACATATAATTCAACATATATCACATGTACATTCATCAAGAAATTAATGGACCGGGATAATTAGCCTACAAAATCGAAAAAGAAAAACTATCTATTACAAAAGTCACCAAGTCATCCGGTTTAAACAGGCAAACTGAGTCTTGAACCGCCCGGGTGAAGCCTCGCTCCTTGATCGTATAGCAGCTCCTTATGATCGTCGAGTAATGCTAATCGAGTAGAGACGATCGTGTAGCATGGATCGAGTGCCTTTGACTATGCGATGAAGCATGAAGGCCACGCGATCAAGCAGTGCACATCATGTAATGCATACCTAAACGATCCAGTAGACGACAACTATGCGATGAAGCATGATCGTCTAAACGATCGAGAAGCAAGCATTGAGTATCTTATACCGAGGATCGGTAACCAATGACTATGCAATGAGCATGCTGGCCTATTCGATTGTTTAGTGCGCGCGCCTACCATGCGATGAGTATTATATAATCGATTATTGTTTACCTCGACGTCTATGCGATCGAGTAGCCAAAACTAAACGATCGAGTAAACTCTGTACTCGATCGCCTAGCATCAACCATGCGATCGTTTAGTAAATACTACACGATCGAGTAGAACTTTTCTACACGATCGCGTAGCAAAATCTAAATGATCGTTTAGCCTGGGCTACACAATGCGACCAACCATTGGTCTCCTTCCTCGAAGTGAACAGCATCTCCATGCCTTGAAGCTTAATCATGAACGACTCTTATAGACTCAAACACTTTGAATATAGACTCAATAATCAAGTAATTATGCCCAAAAACACAGGGGCCCTTACAAATTAACTTGAAATGTAAAGAAAGCTTTAAAACCAGAGGCAATCATCTCGAAACATCCATCAATTCACATCCACAATGACACTTAACTCTTCAATGCTTTGTAGAACCATAAAACCCACCAAGGCTGCAAATGTAATTCAATACATCAATGGAATTTGAAATATCAGAACAACCTGGCTCTGATACTAATTAAAGGAACTCTTAAAACAAATAACCAATAAGCGGAAGTAGATCGTTTCAATCCCCATTGTGAAAGAACATAAATATTTCATAATCTAACACAAGATAGTTATGCATCAAGTAAATTACAGCATGCTTCAAAGACTAAAAGAAAGGGATCGAGTTAATCATACCTTTAAAGAACTTTTCTTCTAGTATTTCTTCGATCAACACTAGCAAGGCTCCCAACAGTATGAACGCAACGCCTTTGGAATATCCTCGAACACAATCGAGTAACACTTAATCCTCGACCCTTGAACGGTAAACTCGACATTACCAAGAGGCTACCTTGATATTCTCGGTGTGAGAATCTAGGAGGTATGGACTCTGTATGGATTTGGTAGAGGAAAGGAGGAAATGAACGAGCGTGTAAACGATCGAGTAAATAGGAGAATGAGAAAGTCTATCTTATAGACTTGGATACTCGATCGTTGAGTAGCGAGGAGCTATCGTCTAGCAAACTCGATACTTGATCGTTTACTCTGTCAAGGTTATTGTCTATCTTTTTTCTTTATGTGCGATCGATTATGGAAAAAAAAACATTTTTTATTTTATCCATCAGTTGTCAAAATCGATTAAACTTCCCACTCATTCGGTTAATAGAGAAAAAAATAACCAACAACAATTATCTCATAATTTTTTTGTTATAAATAAATATAATAACTAATTTACCATATTATATTTATAACCTATAGTTTTAATATCACATCATATATAATATTTAAACTATAGTTCTTTTTCTCTTTTATGGCATTTAATATAAATCATATTTATATTAATTTCTCCAATTAATGTATCTAATATATCAAATCAATTATATCATATATAATTGAATCAATTTAATTATATTATATATAATCAAATTCCCTCTTGTTAATTTGAACACTTAAAACCAATCCAAAAATTGATTCTCAACATGAATCCATTGAGCTACCAAGAGGACCTTATGGACCTGTAACTTGAAGCTTCAATGGTACATGAATAACTAACTAAACTCTTTAATCACGATATCCACTATCCGTTAACTATTGGGCATTCCACTAAAGACCGACAACGGCACTCTTCGCACTACAGGTATATTTCTGAGCTGCACTCTTCACACTACATATATATTTCTATGTCTATCGGATATAACCAATCAATAGTACGATGACCCTTCACAAATCGCTCGTATATAGTTGAACCAATTTACCGTTTTGCCCCTATAGTTACATCTAATTCCTTAAGTACCACTGACTCTTCTAATGAACAATACGTCATAGTCCCACTATGAGTAAACCTTTCTTGGGCCAAGAGAAAGTGTGGCGCCACATTGTTTAGGCCCCAGAATCAACCCTTAAGGGAGTAATTTATCTATTTACCCTGCTTCGAGGAAGAAGTGAATTTCGTCTTGTGTAGTTAAGTTCCCAACTTTCCAATCAGACAAATCCCCAAAGTGGTAAGTTTGAGTCGGCGATCTGGCCACTCACACCTATGCAAATCAAAGGACCGCCTTCATAGGCAAGAGTTCACAACTCACTTAGGATTAAGGTCATGTCACCTATGGTCATCCTAGTGAAATGAAATTCTCTGTCATGAACGGTGTTATATAATGAGACTAAACATTTTGTGGTCTGGTCTTATACAAACTTTTTTGTATAGAGTATCCCCGCTCGCATGTCTAATACATGAATGGTCAGGATTAAACCATTTGTAGCACTTTACAACAATTGTAACACCTACAAAGCGAGCCACACTCGTAGCGTCACCAAAATAAGGTTTCCCTTCTTTATCCATATACTACAGACCATTTAGGTTATCACTTAAAGCATGATCCACTCGTATGTCTCCACGTACATGCTTAAGTTACAACGATAACCAGGGATCTTAGTTTATTGGTTTGTGGTTAATGCAATTAAAATAACTCATATTTCATAGACATAAGTGAATAAAATATCTCATATTATTACATCATAAAGAGTTTGTTCATATAAGTGTTTACAAACTACAGGACCCTACGAGATTTATGGCATCAATCCCAACAACTGTGTCTACAATAAACGAACTCGCAATGTAACGGAGTCCATTAATGTTGTAATTAAAGATGATGTTGGCTCTTTCGGTTCTACTTCTACAGAGTAAGAAGATTCTTACACTGCTTCTTTTGTCAATACTATTGTCCCTA
The DNA here is from genome assembly GCF_009727055.1 of Benincasa hispida. Classification (NCBI taxonomy): domain Eukaryota; kingdom Viridiplantae; phylum Streptophyta; class Magnoliopsida; order Cucurbitales; family Cucurbitaceae; genus Benincasa; species Benincasa hispida. Next base: position 84,695,697 of record NC_052349.1, on the reverse strand, counting down.
ACATCTCGACTGACATGAATTCGAAAATATTTATGGAGCGTAACCTGAATGTTTCTGAGCAGATGGAGGGTAGTAACAGGCAATAGCAGGGTTCATAAAAATCATCCCTCTAATAACTTAATTAGTAATCTTGAAGAAAGAGTGACAACCAGAAGGAAAGTTAAAGTCAACTATCTTGAGATGATTAATAATATTTACTTCACTTCTCCATGTTGAACCAAGAAGTGTCAAAGAAACTCTTGAAGATGAATGTTGAATCAATGCAATGCAAGAAGACCTTAGGTAATTTGTGAAGAACGATGTTTGGACTCTCTTTCCCATACTAGAATATGTGAATATAATTGGGACAAAGTGGATTTTCAAGAAACAAGACAAATGAGAATGGCAATGTCATTAGAAATAAAACCAGATTAGTGGCTCAAAGGTACAGTCGAATAGAATAGATGGATTTTGATGAAACCTTTGCTCCTGTTACAAGACTTGAAGCTATCAGAATCTTGCTTGGTATTTTTTGCCTTCTAAAATTCAAACTATATCAAATGGATATAAATAGTGCATTCTTGAACAGATATCTAGAGAAGGAAGTGTATGTAACTCAACCCAAAGGATTTGTAGATCCTACTCATCCTGACCATGTGTATAAACTTAACAAGGCTCTTTATGGCCTCAAACAGGCACCCAAAGCCTGGTATGAACGATTAACCCAATTCCTTGTCAACAACAGGTACAGTCGATGAGGAGTTGATAAGACTCTTTTTGTAAAAAAATCTCATGAAAATTTTGTGATTCTTTAAATTTATGTTGAAGATATTATTTTCAAAGAGATGTCAAAGGAGATGGTCGAGCTCTTGTGAGACAACAGGAAAAATTCAAGATAAGCTTGGTAGGAGAACTATCCTATTTTTCTGGGATTTCAAATAAAGCAACTGAATGAGGGAATCTTTATCTCTTAAAACAAATATGCCAAGATTTTAGTGAATAAGTTTGTCTTAGAAAGTGCTAGTGTCAAAAGAACTCCAGCTCCAACTCATGTGAAAATGTCAAAAGACTTAGGTAGAATACAAGTCGATGAAAGTCTATATAGAAGCATCATTGGGATCTTGCTGTATTTAATAGCTAGCAGGTCAGACATTGCTTTCGTTGTAGGTGTGTGTGTGTCAGATATCAATCTTGTCATAAAAACAGTCATCTGCTCAGTGCAAAAAGGATAATCAAATACGTAAATGGGACAAGCGAATATGGTTTATCGTATACATTTGACACAAGTAGCTCGTTAGTTGGCTACTATGATGCTGATTAGGCAGGAAACTCAGAGGATAGAAAGAGTACTTCTGGAGACTGTTTCTTCTTGGGCAACAACTTGACTTCGTGGTTCAGCAGTCGTGTTTCCCTATTGACGGCTGAAGCTGAATACATTACAGTCGGGAGTAGTTGTACTAAACTGATCTGGATGAAGCAAATAGTATCGAGTATGATGTCCCATAAGATGTCATGAATATTTACTGTGACAACATAAGTGCGATTAATATAGCCAAAAATTTAGTCCAACACAGTCGTATCAAACATATTGACATTAAACACCATTTTATTCATGACCTTGTGGAAAGTAAGCAGGTCAAGTTAGAGCATGTCAACCTAAACATTAATTAAGAAACATCTGTACCAAGGCAGTAGATAATGATTGTTTTGAGGCCCTCAGGGAATCTTTAGGCCGTTGTGTCTTGAAGGCATAACAATTAAATCCGTGAGTCGTTCAACTGAGGATCTTAACCTATCAAGCATGCAAGCCCATGAAGTTATTGTTGCAAATGCCTTAATGACGGTTGTTGGGAGTTTAAGAAAGTCTAACAGTGTTTTATTTTCAAATTACTTTTTGAATTAGAATTTTTAGTAGTTTAATCGTGGCAGATCTCCCCATTGTATCGTGGGTTTGTTCTTCTCTCAACCGTCTTTTTACCAAATTTTTGTGTTGACTTGTCATACTAAACCTTTTCTAATGATGAGTACTCGTCAAGGAACTCATTCTTTCTAATGATGAGTACTCGTCAAGGAACTCATTATTCTTATAGAAAAATGGTGAGATACAAAGAGAAGGCCAAATGAAAGTTGCATGTGTCTAAGAATGTTCCTTCTGCTTAAATCAACAAATATGGAGTTCGTGTGCGTGGACTCCGTTCTCAGCAGAATGAAATTGGAGTTCTTCCTCTCTCATCAAAGTGGAAACGCTCTGGGTAGGATTGATTGACGAATCAAAAGGAAAAGAATAGATAAGCTCCTCTGCCTTGACATTATCTAGCCTGATTGGACCTGGGAGAGAAATCCGTCCAAATATTGAAAAATCTACATCAAGTGATTCTTCCGATCACATGCATGATTTTATAGTCGTGCCTAGAAACCCTAATGAGATTGTCAAACTGCCTATAATGATCAAGTAAAAGCTAGGATTTCCGAGAGTAGATTAATTTCTAATACAAATCTTGCATCTAGTTTTAGCACTGTTGAATCTACCATGCATGCTTCTGATACTATTTTGGGAGAAAATGTTGCAATTCCTAGTATTTCTAAGTTTGATAATTTGTCTATACCTTTTGAGAGTACTATTGAGACTGCTACTAAGTTTGTTAAAACTGAAGGTGTGAATGTCTCCGAAGAAAATATTTTAAAGACTGTTGTTGAAAATATTGTTTCTACTTCCTCGGTGTTTGATGCTATTGATTCGCTAATTGGTCCTGCAATTCCAGTAAAACAGTTAAAATACTTCGAACTAATCGAGGTGGAGAGTAAATGGATTTGAAATTCTAGGACTATTTGATAGAACATAGAATTTTATCACAACTCTTTGCACCTGGTACACCTCAGCAAAATAGTGTATCAAAAAGAAGAAATCGAACCTTGTTGGATATGGTTTAGTCTATGATGAGTTATGCTCATTTACCTTATTCGTTCTGGGTTATGAAGTATAGATTGTAGCCTATATTTTGAACTGTGTTCTATTCAAGAGTGTTTCTGAAACATCTTTGGAATTATGAAATGGCCATAAAGGTAGTTTATGCCATTTCAGAATATGGGGTTACCTAGCACACATGCTTGAGGCTAATCCTAAGAAATTGAAATCTCGTTCAAAATTGTGCCAATTTGTAGACTATCCTAAAGGAACGAGAGGTGGTTACTTCTATGATTCTTAAGATAATAAAGTATTTATATTGAAAAATGCTACATTTTTAGAAAAAGACCGCACCAGGGGACAAAAACCACGCAGTAAGATAATATTGAATGAGCTTTCCAACGAAACTAATGAACCTTCAGCAAGAGTTATTGAAGAACCAAGTACATCAACAAGAGTTGTTGATGTAGGTTCATCTAGTAGGTCACATCCTCAACTGTTGAGGGAACCTCAACGTAGTGGGAGGTTAACCCGCCTATTCGTTCTATGAGTTTAACAAAAACCCTAACCGTCATATCTGATGGCAACATCAAGGATCCATTGTCCTATAAGAAGGAAATGGAGGATGTACATAAATATAAATGGATCAAAGCTATGGACCTTGAAATTGAGTCTATGTACTTCAATTCAATCTGGGATCCTTATAAATCAACATGATGGAGTAAAACCTATAGGTTGCAAATGGATCTACAAGATAAAAAGGGGTGTGGATGGGAAGATGCAAACCTTTAAGTCTAGACTAGTGGCAAAAGGTTATATCCAAGTTGAAGGATTTGACTATGAGGAGACTTTCTCACATGTTGTCATGTTGAAGTCTATCCAGATACTCCTATCCATTTTTGCATATTATGACTATGAAATTTGGCAAATAGACATAAAATCTGTCTTTCTAAATGGCAATTTTTAGGAGGCCATCTATATGCAACAACTAGAGGGATTCATAACCCAAGGTCAAGAGCAAAAGGTTTGCAAGCTTAATCAATCCATTTATGGACTGAAACAAGCTTATCGATCTTGAATTATAAGGATTTGTATTACGATCGAATCTTATATTTTTTTTTATCAAAACGTTGATGAACCTTGTGTTTACAAGAGAATCATCAACAGGTTAGTAGCTTTTTTAGTGTTACACGTAGACGATATCCTACTCATTGGGAATGTTATAGGTCTATTGACTGACATAAAACTGTGGCCGACAGCCCAATTCCAAATGAAAGATTTGGGAGAGTCACAGTTTGTTGTAGGTATTCAGATCTTTAGAGATCAAAAAAACAAATTGTTGGCCTTGTCTCAGGCATCATACATTGACAAGATGTTTGTCAAGTATTCAATGTAGAACTCCAGGAGAGGATTATTCCCTTTTAGGCATAGAGTTGCTCTATCTAAGGAACAATGTCTTAAGACACCTCAAGAAGTTGAGGAGACAAGATGGATCTCCTATGCATTGGCTATTGGTAGCCTTATGTATGTAATATTATGTACAAGACCTGACATCTGTTATATAGTAGAGATAGTCAGTAGATATCAGTTTAATCTAGGATTAGACCATTAGACTATCGTTAAAACTATCCTCAAGTATCTCTAGAGAACGAGGGGCTATATGCTTGTGTATGGGTCTAAGGATTTGATCCTTACAGGATACATTGACTTTGATTGGGATTCTAGGAAATCCACTTCAGGATCAGTGTTTACTCCTAATGGAAGACCCATAGTTCGGAGAAGCACTAAGAAGAGGTGCCTTGCAGACTCCACTATGGAGGCAGAATATGTAGCAGCTTGTGAAGCTGCCAAGGAGGTTGTTTGGCTTAGAAAATTCTTGACTGATCTGGAAGTTGATCCAGGCATGTCAAAGCTCATCACCCTTTATTGTGATAATAGTGGTGTTGTGGCTAATTCCAGCGAGTCCAAAAGCCACAAGCGTGGAAAGCATATTGAGTGTAAGTATCACTTGATACGGGAGATTGTGCATCGAGGGGATGTGATCGTCACGCAGATAGCTTCAATGCACAACGTTGTTGATCCGTTTACAAAAGCCCTCACAACTAAGATGTTTTAGGGTCACTTGGAGAGTCTAGGTCTTCAAAACGAGCTACATTCAGTCTAGAAAAAGTGGAAGATTTTATACTGGGTGCATATTGTATGCTCTAGTTTCTTGTTTTTATGTATTGTTGTAATAGTTTGTGTACACCCCACTAACTTTAGACAAGTGGGTGATTGTTAGAGTTGATGCCCTAAATCTCGTGGTCTTGTAGTTTGTAATTGTGTCGTGCAAACTTTTTATTTATCTAATAAAATAATAGTATTTTATTTGACACTTAGTTGCATTAACCCACAAGAGCAATAAACTAAGATCCAATGTTATCTTCTGTAACTTAAACATGTATGTGGAGACATACAGGTGGATCATATTTAAGTGATAACCTAAATGGTTTGTAGTAGATAGAATAAGGTTGGGTACCTTATCCTAGTGACATTACGAATACGACCCGCTTTGTAGTTGTTACAAAAATTGTTGTAAAGTGCTATAAATGATTTGATCCTGATAATTCGTTTGGAGACATGTGAGCAGGGAAATTATATACAAAGAGTTTGTATAAGATCAGACCACGAAATGAATAGTCTCTCCATATAATACTGTTGCTAGAAGAGACTTACATTTCACTAAGATGACTATAGGTGACTTGACTAAATCTTGAATGAGTTGCAAACTCCAGCCTATGAAGACGATTCTTTGATCTGCATGGGTGAGAGTGGCCAGTTTCACCGACTCAATATGCCTACCGTTTTAGGGATTTACCTGATTGGGGAGCTGGAAATGCAGCTACATAAGAAGGAATTCACTCATGCTCTATAATTAGAGTAAATAGAGAAATTTCTCCCTTAAGGGCTGATTCCAGGGCTTGAACAATGTAGCGCCACACCCTCTCCTAGCCCGAGAGGGGTTCGGTTATAGTTGGACTATAACTGATTATTCATTAGAGGATCAGTGATACTTAAGGAGTTAGATGTAACTATAAAGACAAAATGATAATTTTGGACAAACTATACTTACGAGTAATTTGTGAAGGGTCAATGCACTGTCGATTGATTATATCCAATGGACACATAAATATATTTGTAGTGCGAAGAGTGCATTCGTTAGTCTTTAATGGAGTGAATGACAGTTAATGGAAGTTGATTAATTTAATTAAAGAGTTTAGTTAATTAATCAAGTACCATTGGTGCTTCAATCTATAGGTTCATAAGGTCCCCTCAGTAGTTCAATTGGGGTTAATGAGAATCAAATTAATTTTGGATTAATTTGAATTGTTAAAATTAACGGAGGAAAGTAATTATATGAGATATAATTAATATAAAATTAATTATATGAGATATAAATAATATAATATATATGATACATTATAATATAAGTTTTATTTCAGAGGAAAATAAATATTTGAATATGATTCAAACATTAATCATATGAATGTGATTCATATAAACACTATAGATTAAATTTAATATGAATTTGATTCATATTAAATAGTATAGGTTAAATGAGAGAATATTAAACTATAGGTTATATTATATAATCTAAATTATAGGTTATATATTATATTAGATATAACATATAGTCTAATGTATGATATATAGTAAATTGGTTATTATATATTATATAAATTTATTTTAAAATGTTGTTTTTTTAAATTAATTGGTTATGGAGGGAGTTATTTGGATAAGTCCCTCCCCTTTTAGTCTCTCATTAAACGTGGAAGTGGGGCATTTTTTTGGGAATATGATTCATATTCTTCTTTGGTTTTCACATTACACGTAAGACTTTCCTAAGTGCATTATCTGCAGAATTTTTCTCTCAAAACAAAAACTCTTCCTCCCTCTGCCATTTAAATTGAAGCCCACAACTCTCGACGATTCTCACCCTTCAAGAATACCAAGGTAATCCAATGGTGGTATCCAAATATGGAGTTTGCTTGCTGTAATTTTGGGCATTGGTGTATTCATGACTAAAGAATTCATTGAGTTCGTGACTGGAGAGGAAACGTGAAGATATTTTGGTCTTCAAGGGTAAATTATCTTCAGATCTCTTCTTCCTCTTCTATTTCTGTAAAAGGCATGCTAAATTAGAATGCATATTCTCTTCCCGCCCTCTATGTTTTATTAATTTCTGTAAAATTAAAATTGGGCTATGAACCGCTTCCGCATCGGGTGTTTACACATTTCCAGCTTGTGTATGGAGCTAAGATTTGATCCTTACAGGATACACTGATTTTGATTTTCAAACTGGTAGAGATTCCAAGAAATTCATATAAGGACCAGTGTTCACTCTTAATGGAGGAGCAACAGTCTACAGAAGCACAAAGCAAGGTTGTATTGCTAACTCTATTACGGAGGCAGAGTATGTAGCAGGCTTGTGAGATTACCAAATAGGCTGTAATGCTTAAAAAGTTTTTGACAGATCTATAAGTTTTTCCTGACATGTCAAAGCCTATCACCCTTTATTATGATAATAGTGGTCATGTAGTAACTTCTAGAGAGCCTAGGAGCTATAAGAGAGAGAAGCATATTGGGCACAAATATCATCTCATTCGGGAGATTGTGCATCGAGGGTACATGATCATTATGAAGATCACTTTGGAGCACAATGTTGCTGATCCATTTACAAAGGCGCTCACGACTAAAATGTTTGAAGGTCACCTAAAGAGTCTGGGTCTACGAGACATGCATCATCTAGTCTAGGGCAAGTGGAAGATGTTACTGGATGCATAACGTATGCCCTAGTTTATTATTTTATGTACAATACTCTGTTTATATTTTATATTTGTACATCCTACTAGCTTTAAGACACGTTAAAAATTGTTGGGTTGTGCCATAAATCTCGTGGTTTCATAGTTTGTAAATTATTTTTACAAAAAATTATTTATTTAATAAAATAAAGTGTTATTTTGTTTAACATTTAGTTGCATTTGTTGGGTTTTATGCCCCAAAACTCGTAGATAGTAAGTGTTATTAATTAACCGTCATTAATAAAGAGTTATAGATGTTAATTCTATAAATGTTATTGTTTGTGTTGTTTGTCTATTTTCTCTTAATAACCTTAAATCTAATAAACTAACATCCAAGGCTGCCTTGTGAGTATTGAACTATATGTGGAGACATACAGGGATCGATGTTCAAGATACAGCCTAGAGGGTCTATAGTATAAGGATAAGGTTGGATACCTTATCCTGGTAACACTATGGATACGACCCACTTTGTATTTGATATAAATGCAATGATCCAACGTGTTCGTGTAAGGGACATACGAGTAGGGGTATCCTATGCAATGAATTTGTATAAAACCGGACCGCAAAGTAGTAATCACTAGATGTAACACCATTAACTAATTAGATTCTTGTTTCAATAAGATGACCTAGGCAATTTAGTCTTGATCCTGAGTATATTATGAACTCTTGTTCACGAGGGATTGTCCTTTGATTTGTATGGGTGAGGGTGGTCAGTTCGCCGACTTAATATACCTACCATTTTGGGGACAAGATTGAGTAAGGAGCTGGGAACATAATAATACAAGATGAAATTAACTCATTCTTACCTTCAAGGTAAGTAGATGAGTGTTCCTTTAAGTGGTGGTTTCGGGACTTAAACAAAGGGCTCTACCCTCTCATTGGCCTAAGAGGGGTTTCTGTTTACTGGTTGACCATAAACAAGTTGTTCATTAGAGAAACACTAGTATTAAGGAGTCAGAGGTAACTCAAGGGTAAAATGGTAATTTGATCTAGTTGAAGTTACAAACACTCGTGAAGGACTAACTTGCTGTTATTGGTCTATATCCATGGACACAAAAATATATCTGTAGTGAAAAGAGTGCAGATGTGGGTCTTTAGTGGAGTGTACCCACAGTTAACGAATATTGATTAAATTGGCTAATGAGTTTAGTCAATTAATCTCATATTGTTGGAGCTTCTGAGCTACAAGTCCACCAGGTCCCCTTGTTAGCTCACTATAGGATATTAAAGAGATATGATTTGAATTGTTCCAATCAATTTGAGGAAACTGTATATTAATATGATTAATATGTAATTGATTATGGATATGATCTATAATATAAATTAAATTGGAAAGAAACAGTTGAATAAGATTCAAATAATTAATTCAAGTGAATTAACTTCACAAAGAATTAATTAATAGAGATGTATTACACATATACATACGATGTTTATGATAATTAAATATATATGTTAAATTGGATTTTGAAGGAACTCTTAAACAAGAGTATCTATGAGCAAAAGCAGATCTTTCCGATTTCATTGTGACAACATTACCACACATACATTCAAACATACAAATATGCATTGAAACACTAATTACTGACAAATAAATACAAAAGACCAAGAGACTTATCAGTTGAAGACAGTCTTCAATCGAACTCGGTCCAATGGAAGCGAACTCCTCACGCTTCTTATCATCCAGTAAGCAGTCGCTAAGTAGCACCACGATCATCTACACGATTTGCAGCACACGAGCAAACAGCAACAGAGACAAAACCACCACTCGAAGCCCTCTGTATTCTCGGAGTGAGAATCCAAAGGGTGAACTTTGATGGAATTGGTAGAGGGGAGGAGGAAAAGCGATCGTGTAAAACGAACAAGCAAGTGGGAGATAATAGAAGATTATCGTATAGTCGGGTGCTTGTTGTTTAGGTTGGGGTACATGATCGTGTAGTAAAAGCTAAGCGATCGTTATTTTATTCTTTAGTTACAAGAACTAAATCGAACTTCCCACTATCGTACGAATCTGGAGAAAAACTCGACCAATTATCACATAACCGCCCAATTAATTAATTAATTAATATAATCATATTATATTCTTAACCTATAGTTTAATATCATATATCAACTATAGTGTTTTCTCCTTTACTTGATATAAAACATATTTATATCCAATTTCCTCCAAAATAATGTATCTCATACATTTAGTCAATCATATCATATATAATTAACTAGTTCAATTATATCAAACTCCCTCTTGTCAATTTGAACATTTCAAACTGACCTAAAAACTAATTCTCAACTTTATCCAAGCTACCAAGGGGACCTTATGGACCTATGGCTCGAAGCTCCAACGGTACGTGAATAGCTGACTAAACTCTTTAGCCATGAGATCCACCATCCGTTAACTGTCAGACATTCCACTAAAGATCGACAACTGAACTCTTCTTACCACATATATATTTCTGTGTCCATCGGATATAACCAATCATGAGTACGATGACCCTTCACAGATGCTCGTAAGTACAACTGGGCCAAATTATTGTTTTGTCCCTGTAGTTACATCTCACTCCTTAAGTACTACTGATCCATCTAATGAAAAATACAACATAGTCCAACTATGTGTGAATACTTCTGGGCCAAGAGAAGGTGTGTGGCACCACATCGTTCAAGCCCTAGAATCAACCCTTAAGCGAGCTATCTATCTACTTACCCTTGCATCGGGGAAGGAGTGAATTCCATCTTGTGTAGCTGAGTTCCCAGCTCCCAAATCAAATGGTAGGTTTGAGTCGGCAGTCTGGCCACTCACACCCATGCAAATCAAAGGACTGCCCTCAATGGCAAGAGTTCCCAACTCACTCAGGATTGAGGTCATGTTACCTATGGTCATCCTAATGAAGTGAAGTCTCTATCATGAACGGTGTTATATAACGAGACGTTAACACTTCGTGGTCAGATCTTATACAAACTCTTTATATAGGACGCCCCCGCTCACATGTCCCCTACAGAATGATTAGGATCAGACCATCTGTGACAAGTTACAAGACTTGCAACTATTCCATAAAGTAGGCCACATCCGTAGCGTTACCAGGTAAGGTTTCCCTCCTATATCCATATACTACATACCATTTTGGTTATCACTTAAGACATGATCCATTTGTATGTCACCACATACATGTTTAAGTTACATAAAGACAATCAGGTATTTTAGTTTATTGGTTTGAGGTAAAGCAAATAAAACACTAAGCAAAATCAAGAAGTGAAGTAAAATATCATATATTATACATCAAAAGTGTTCGTACAAAATATTTACAAACTACAGGACACGAGACTTTAGGGCATCAACCCCAACAGATTTAATGTATAAACAGTTATTTAATTAATGTGCAAATTAAATTAGACAAATGTTATTTAATAATGATAACTAATTAAATAAGTGTTATTTAATTAATTGTGAAAAAAAGGAAATACGAAAAGGGTTTGATACTTCTCTATATAAAGTCTTCCTTATGACCCCTTTGGGGACACACAGAACATACACACAATACACTGAATTGGAAGAATTCATTTTGTATTGTTTTCCCTAATCCACAAAGAAAATCCTCTTTACTCTCCAAAAGCCTTTCTCCTCATCCTCTCCCAATAGTTGGATACCACATTTCCTTCTATTAGAATCCTAGAGAATAACAAGATTACTCTCGTGGTTGTATTCGAGATTGTTCAAGAAATCATTCGTAATCAAAATCATTGGAGGAGTCGTTCATTGGAATTTCGAGAGGATTGTTTTTTGAACTTGGGAATCTACAAAGGTGAGAATGGTTCTAACTTTTTCCCTACAGTATGTTATTTACATGTTTATACCATGTATATTATGCTTTAGTTTACGTTTTTTTATGTAAAAATCAATTTGTGGGATGCAAGGCATTCACAATGCTTCCGCTGCGGGATCTGAACCCTTCAGTATTAACCCAAAATCAATAAACTAAGATCCCAAGTTATTCAATGTAGCTTAAACATGTATGTGGTGACATACAAATGGATCATGTTTGGGTAATAACCTGAAAGGTATGTAATAGATGGATAAGGTTGGATACCTTATCCTGATGACACTACAGATACGACCCACTTTGTAATTATTACAATTGTTGTAAAGTGCTACAAATAATATAATCCTGATCATTCATGTGGAGACATATGAATGGAAGTATCCTATACAAAGAGTTTGTATAAGACCAAACCACGAAATGATTAGTCTCTTTTTATAACATCATTACTTGAAGAGAATTACATTTCACTAGGATGACCATATGGGACTTGACCTTAATCCTGAGTGAGTTGTGAACTCCTGCCTATAAGGATGGTCCTTTGATTTGTATGGGTGAGAGTGACCAGATTCACCGACTCAATAAGCCTACCATTTCAGAGTTTCGTCCGAGTGGGTAGCTGGGAACACAGCTACACAAGAAGGAATTCCCTCCTTCTTGTTGTTAAGATAAGTAGATAAATTACTCCCTTAAGGGTTGATTCCGAGTCTTGAATAATGAGGCGTCTTACCCTCTCACTGACCAGAGAAGGGTCTAGTTATAGTTGGACTATGACTAATTGTTCATTAGACGGATCAGTGATACTTGAGGAGTTAGATGTAACTATAGGGGTAAAACGGTAATTTTGACCTAGTTATAATTATGAGCAATTTGTGAATGGTCAACTTACTATTGATTGGTTATATCCAAAGGACACATAAATATATCTACAATGTGAAAAGTGCAATTGTCAGTTTTTAATGGAGTGGCTGACAATTAATGAATATTGATTAATTTAATTACAGAGTTTAATTAATTAATCTCGTATTGTTGGGGTTTCTAATCTAAAGGTTAATGAGAATTCATTAATTTTGGATTAATTTGAATTGTTCAAATTAATTAAAGTAAATTAATTATATGAGATACAATTAATATAATGTATTTAGAAACATGATAATATAAAGTTTAATGAGAGAGATAACTATTTGAATATGATTCAAATATTAGTTATATGAATAAGATTTATATAAAAACTATAAGTTAAAATTAATATGAATAGGATTCATATTAAAACTATAGGTCATATGAGAGAATATAATTTGTGGGTTATATTATATATGATATAATATAAACAATGAATTATATATTATATGTGATATAATATATAGTTTTATCTAATTATATTAATATAATATAACTAAATTGCAAAATAACTTCCTTAGATAACTCCCCTTATTTCTCATATATATATATATAGGAAAAAAAAAAGGCAGAGCGGTGGAGTGTGTGGTTCAATACATGAAAATATTGTGAAGAAAAATCTCTCTACAAGAAACTCTTTTCTTCCTCTGCAAAGAAAAGCTCTCTCAAAAAGCTCTCAAATTCCCTCACCAAAATCCTTGACAAGCCCACAACTAAGTCATGATTTCTCATCTTGATAATAATAAGGAAGACAATAGTGGTGATGTTCATCTTTGGAGAACTTGTTGAGTTCGTGGCTGAAGTGTTCGAGAGGAAGAGAAGATATCATGACCACCAGAGAGGAAAAACATGAAGAACGGTTTCTTCAAGGGTAAGTGTTCCCTCTTTCCATTTCCTCTCTATGAATTAAGAAAGCATGTTTAGTTATTGTTTATCCTCTGCACCGTTTCTTTTCTGTATTTTATGTTATTCCAAAATTGAATTCACTAATACAAGTGATCATTCGCTTCCACTGCGGGAATTCGATTCCTTCAACTTCTTTTTAATTGATTTCTCTAAGTTGTCTTCACCGGAGATCTCTCCATTTATATGTATACTCCATCTTTAGTTGATGAAGGGTATTTTATGTACCATTTTGTTTGTTAGTGATATATTTTGCTGATGATTATTGTATCCTCTAGTTACGATTAGAGGAGAACTGTTGTATCCCATTATATTTACAATGGAAGTATTTTTCGGAGCCGCGTTGTTTTTCCCTTACATTGAGGGGTTTTTCACGTAAATCTTGGTATCACTATTTTCCCCTCTTTTGTGTTTATACTTTAAATTTGTTTTACAGATTTTAGCTACATATTAAAAACTCCAACATTGACTACTTCCTTTTTTTATGTGCTATTGGTTAATCACGTTTTTGTTTTAAGGATTTTGAATGATCCCATTGTAATTTGGGGAGGATTCTAAGTTTGATTATTCATTTATTGTCCATGGATATTCAATTTATTTTATTCTCATAATTATATTTCTTTGTGAATGTCGGATAAGCTAGACAAAGTTGAATAATTTTTTACTATAGATTAAGTCTTAATTCGTAATGGTCGAGATCCTTACTTACATGATTGCAAAGTTAAGATAAACTTGTGAAATTGTTTGGCATCCAATCAATAAGCATTGTTTATTTGACTTAATTGAATATTGCATTGTTTAACTTGTAAGGTATTACTCGCTTGTCATGCATCTTACCTTTATCCTTAGAACTTAATATGGTTGATTAACATGTTTAGAATGCATTAAATTGATCACTTTAAATTCACTTTTTAGACCGACATCTCTCTTATTAGTACTTAAAAAATTCTCTCTCCAAGCATTTCTTTAAAAAGAGTTTTAAACTATTTTATTTTCTAAAAAAACGTTTTCTATACAAAAATTAAAGAAAAAGTAAACATTTTTAATAGTCTAAAATTATATATATACTCGGTAACGGTCATTTGGTAATTATTTAATTTTTTATTTTTGGATTTTGAAAATTAAACCTATAAATATCTTTTTCATTTCTAAACTTCTTGCTTTTGTATCTACTTTCTACCAATGCTTTTAAGAATTAAACCAATAATTGAAAACTATAAAAGCAAGTAGTTCTTAAAACTTGTTATTGTATTTTTTAAATTTAGGTAAGAGTTCAAGTATTTTACTTAAGAAAGGTGAAAACTATTGCAAGAAATTGGGAAGAAATAAATAATTTTCAAAAACCAAAAATAAAATCTAAATAGTTATCAAACGAAGCTTAAATTAGCAATTCTTCCAAAATTGCCAAGAGAAAAAAACTCATATCATTTACGAAGTTTTTTTTTTTTTCCAAACACACTATTCATAATTTTGTACTTCAAACTTTGAAATTGATATGTAGTTTGTGATAGGTAGAAAGGGATATTTCAAGGTTGTTTGAGACCCTTAATTTTAGTTTTTTAAGAAGATAAAAATTTGTTCATAGAGGATTTTCATGGTCTATAATTTTTAAAAACTAATTGTCTTATTTTCAAAACTAAAACCATTTTTCGTTCTATTATAGTTTATTATTATAAGTAGCCTAAAATGTTGGAATAATTGTACAAGTGACCTATTTTAAAGGTCCAAAATAAAAAATGTCCCACTTTTTTTAAAAAAACAATGTTAACTGAACTTCTGTTGATGTCATAGACGAGTATATTATGAATTTGCCTTTCAAAAGAGAGAGAAAATGAGAGAGCTAGTTGAGCTTTTCTACATACATGAGTACATTTTAGTAATTTCACTCGAATTTGACGTCAAAAAATAATAAAAATACTCATTTTTAAAAAAACCAGGCAAATTTTATTTTCTCCCCAAAATTTAGGTCGTCCATACAAAACCCCCTCAATATACCCAAAAAGTTGACATAAGAAAATGATAAAGAAACAATATCACAAGAGTCACAATCTCCCAACCAAACAAATTTATATTTTGTTTCTAAAAACTATTTTCGAATTTTATGATCCAAACAGTGCAAATTTTGAAAACAACATTTTTATTTTTTCATTATATCTAAACTTTAAATTTTAAATTTTAAAGTACAAAATTATATCAAATGTTATAAACTCAATTCATTTTTTGAAAAGTAAAATATGTATTACGTAATGTATAAAATTATATAATATTACAAAATAACATAATTTATTGTGAACTAATATTTAGTGAGTAACTATGATAAGTTTTATAATTTATAAAGGAATTTTTTTACAAATAGAAAAAATGTCAAATTATTTACAGGAATAACAAAAAAATATTTATAAACATTAGTAGACTTCTATCAGTGTCTATCACTGATAGATTTTTCTCAGACTTCTATCACTAATAGACCCTGATAGACTTCTATCAGCCTCTATAAAAAAAAAAAAAAAATTAATTTTGTTATTTTGTGTAAATAATTTCCATTATTTTTCTAGTTTTGAAAATCTCTCATTTATAAATATAATATCAATCACATTTTAAATAATTATTTAAATTAAAATCTAATTTCCAAATATGCTTCCAAACATATATCTAAAAACATGAAATATGATCCTATTTTCATTGAATTCTTTGTTTTCAAATTTCTATATTCAGATACCCGACCAAACATGCCCTAAAGAATCAAGCTATTGATTTGGTGCAAGGATTTACTTGGGCAAAGCGTCAAATTTAATTAATCCACAAGCTAAAAAATCTATATATTATACTAAATATCAACTTTTATAATCATAAAACTCACGTGCTAAACCCAATTTCGTATCTAATAAAAACAAACTTAGAATAAAACAAACTTCCAAAACAGAATCATCACATGTTGCTTATAATATCAGTACATAGAACAAATTTCCTCACACATAAATAAAACACAGTACAAACTTTTGGATTGCAGATCATTTGTATGGAGTTTTGTGGTCTAGAGGAGAGAGAATCCCTGGAGAATCAAGGCATCAGCAAGAACTTGATTAGCAGCCTCAGATGGATGAACACTATCCCAAAACACATATTGAGTTGAATTAGAGCAAGTTCCACCCAAGGACTTGGGATTGCACAAAAGTGATGTTGTCTCCACTGTTCCTGTTCCACAGCAGCCTTTTCTAGCTTCCACAAAGCCTAACCAAAAAAAATAAGGAACAGAAGAAAATTAGTGATACATTTTTTACATTTCTGGTGCTTCATTCAATATCGGACAATCTACAAAGCATTTCCCCCAAGGGAAAATAAGCTTCATCTTTACCATTTTTCGATGGAGAACTGATGACATCGTAGAGTGGCTTGTAAATGTCGAAGACGACAATTCTAAAACCTGGAAGTTGGTTTTTCAAGCTTTCTGCAGCAGCATTTAGCTTCTTGTTGAAGGCTTGCGCATCGGTATTAATCCTTGAGACACACCCATTTTGATGGTTGCCAAACAAGGTGAGAGCAGCAGGAAAGCAACCTAATGGAGGAAGTGAAGTCACTCCAATTCTCCTAGCTCCTAAACCATATATATCCTGTTTCCAATACCAAAAATGCATCAATCTGACGTATTTCATGCGATATCTCGTTTAATCTTGGTCATGAATGACCTGGAAAGCCATATGGTTTTTGCAACAGTAAGAAAGTACCTTAATAAATGTTGTAAATGCTCCGATGAGCATCGATCCGTACTGATCGGGAGTGTAGACCTTATTAACGTAAGGATTGATGTAATAATTCTGCAGAAAATCGCCACTTCCTGCGCTTAGCAAGTAGAGTGCATCCTTGATTATGGATGCTGCTTTTTCATTACCAGCTACCTTAGCTAGCTTGCCCTGGTACTCCTTGAACAATCCAACTTGTTGGGGCAGTGAGAGTGCATGCTATTCGCCAAGTTCAGAGTAAAAAGTAAGTACAGAAGAATGGCTGATTTGCTCAGATTGATATTGCTTCCGAGAGCAAAGGTTAACATTCTTACATTTAAGAGGGCAGCATTCTCATCGTAACCAGATGCAGCTGAGGCAAAGTTGACTCCAATGAGAAGATTCTTACCTGATGCCTCTGGGCTAAGGTACGGCAATGGGAAGGTCTTAAATCCTAAAGTTTGAGCTGGAGAGAAAAAAAAAAAAACAATAATGATGATTACGGGCCTTAAATATAACAGCTGTTCCTGAATGACAGTAACAACAGTAATAACAACTTAATAATAAGGCTTCGTTTAATATTTGTCTCCATATGTTGTTTTCTTCAAAGCTTTGGAGAATTTTACTTATTTTTCTCGATAGAAACAACGACTTTCATTGAGTATTGTACTTGTTTTTATGTATCAAATTTCTGTTTTAATGGAAATTTCCTGAAAGCAAGTTTAGATTTTAGAAACTGTAAAATCATATTTTGTTCTACTTCTTTATAGTTTTGCAGGAAAATGAGAGAGAGAGAGAGAGAGAAGTGACATGACTATCTGAGTCCATTTAAAACTTGAATTGGAATGGCAGATTAAACAAATTATGAAATGAAACTTTGCTTTCTGTTTTTCATGTTTTCATAACTTGGAAGAAAAAAAGAAGATATCAAATAGATTTTTCTCCCAAGACACATCGGCACGACACCGACAAAGTGTGCTCTTGCTGTAAGAGAAAAGGTTGACTTTATACATGATGCAAAGTTTATCCAACCATCATGCAAAGCCAATGTGTTTAAGTTCCAATGAGATGAAAGCTTTTGCACGTACCAGTGAAATCAGTAGCAAGTTTTCCATTGCAAAACCTGCCAGTGGGCTGATGGTTCACAAAGTCCTTTCCATATGGAGGGTAATTGGCCTTGAAAATAGTGTAAAGATAGTTATTATTTCCAACATCCACGGCAGAATCACCGAATGTAATGATAGCAGGCACCAAAGTGGTAGAATCTTGAGCATTTCCACTCCCAAGCAAAAATGCAAAGAACAACACCAACACTTTGCTAATAATGGGATCCATCTTCTTTAGCGCTGTGATTTGCAACTGAACCAAGAATTAGAAACTTATAAAGAAAGTCAGAATGACCCACCTTAGATTTTCTTTTATTGAAGGAAGCTGGAGGTTGAGTCCACCCAATCAATAATGACCCTTTTAGTGAAGAAATCCTGTCATTGAAGGTAATTGGTTTTAAATACCTTCACCAAATCCCAAGAAAGCAAACTTTTTTGCCTCAGCTTTCTTTACTTACCTCTCCTTTCCTGCAAGTGCAAAAAACCATTATGAATAAAATTATTTAGCTGGAAAACTATGAATTCATGCAACATTTAATAAATAGGTTTGGTGGAGTAGTTGGGTGATAAATGGTAGTTGTGTTATGAGTTAAAGCTGCATGAGTTTGCATGTGCAGGAGTTAATATGATTGTGGCAGTGAGAAGCCACTATATTGCCACTGTATTGACACTGGGTAACATCTATAATGTGAGTAATATAAGTAATTATAAAGACAAGCCTATGACTACCTTTGGCTCTTCAAAAAACCGTGTTAGTTTCTCTGTCATAGAGACAGGAAAAGTCAACCAGATAGAGTCAGAAGGTAGTAGGAAGCAGTTGTCCTGACATTATCAGCAATTTTGCAATAAGAATAAAAAAGCTACTTGCATTTCCCAAAAAATGGTTGAAGAAGACTTATGAACTTTGAAGGTTCTACGTGTAGTTAAGCATTGGCTTGACAAGTTATTTACTTCTGACCCAATCTACCTTCGTTTGAACCCTTAAACTCTGTGATGAAATCATATCAAACAAAGCAAATGTGTAAGAGTGTGATAGGTGTCACAATCGTACTCTTAAAAGGATCTCAAAGCGATTGTACGACACTTGTTCTCGCCCTTGAACAGCCGGTGGCACAATGGGCGGTTCTTGCAACCTCCACCCCCTTGAGAAAATGTTTTCGAGGAAAAGATTTTCGCAAACGTTTAAAAGTATGTCTAAGAAAAGAAAGTTTGTAGTAAAGCTAGAAAGCAATAAGGGACAACAACGACTTAATAACTTACGACTCTGGATATGAAGGTATGATCATTAGCCTTATCCCCATATATATTGCAAGCATTTTTAATAATGTTGCCTTTGCATATGCAAAGTGGCAAGCAGTCACTTACAAAGAAAAGTATAAAGAAAGTAAACTGACTTCCAAAATGAAATACATAAGATGAAAACATGAAATAAAAGGGGTCGAAATGGTCATGCGGCCATGGGCAACACGCCTTAGACAAGCATGACCACAGCAATAGGTACCCAAACATAGAAAACTAATATATTTGCAATATTAAGAAGAAACTACAAGATCAACAAGTAATTTGAGGTACGGGCACCCTCCCTTTGAAATCTCTCCCAAGCCTAATTCACTCACAAAATGCCTCAGTCCCTCCTTCCTCACTCAGTTACTAGTATACCCTTAAATATCTCTGATTTACATTCCTAACATTCTCATTAGAATTTCCAGTTTAATTTGACACATAAACTAGATAAAAGATAACATATGAATATAATGATCTAATTATCATGTGTACCAAAAAATTTAAGTTGCTGTATTTCCAACTGGCAGGCATCTGGTTGAATAAAAATATGTGCTATCCGGTTTGCTGAAACTTGAAACTATTTATTTGACTCGGTGTCCTTCGATCTCATGGAGGATTCTTGTGTTGAGATTAGCCTAAGGATCCATGAATCTCTGTATATTTATATCCAAGCTGATTAATTTGGCAGCACATCATGGCAAACAAAGGTTCAACCCATACTGTTGTGTTGATCAGTATCGTTTAAGACGGATCTGTTGTGCAATTATCAACTTTATGCATTTTGGTTTTCAGTTTTCACCCACTAGTTTAGTTTTCATTTAAAGTCCATAATATTGCTTTCACTTATTACCGATAGGAACACCTTCCTTCCTGTCAAGATGCAGGTAGTTTTGTAGTCTTATATAAGTGGACAAGTCACGGGAATAAACCAATAGTTTTATTGAGTGAAAACCTGGTACAATATTTGCACAGAAGCTAGAAAAGAACGACTTTTGTTTTTATTATTATTATTATTATTATTTATTATTTAATACACAACTTTGGTGACTAGTTTGAGCCAATTTACCCCCAAGCTCCAAATCTCTAGCCTGCTGCATGCTATTGCTGACCCCATTTCACCTTATGTGTCAACCATTCACAGAACTCAAATCTCACAGGTTTTGTTTTACCATCGTAGCTTGGCAGGAAAGTACTGCAACCAAATATAATTCTTCCTGTTGAGTACCTGGTAATGCACTAGGAAAGAAGGAAAATATGGATTACATTTTCATGAGTGTGCTTACCTTCTCAACGAGAGAGAGATAATACGGCTTCACTTTGTCAACGTTAACCCGGACTTTACTCTTGCTGTAGAGATCATACTTGCTTCATGGGGGAAAAGAGAAAAGAAGATCGACTTCAGTTAGCACAGAAACTTAAAATTCATATCAGTTCCAAACTCTAAGGATGGCAGTGAAGAAAAAAATTTCTTACTTGAATATGCGCAGCCACTTCAGGTTTTCGACATCCTCCTCATTCATCAAGTGCTTATATGCATGAGATCTATGTAATGCTGCAGAATCAAAGATTTCCAGTAACCTTACTGGTTTCTTCATAGTTAAAAATTTCAGTAAAACAAACTTGTTTTTAACAATTTCTTTTTAACTTACAGTAGAATGAGTGGTATCTGATAACAAAAAGTGCTGCAGAAGGTAAAGTAGTATTATTCTCCTTTGCCACCTGAAAGTTCCATGTAATAACAGACTTTATCATCTTAGTTTAAGAATGACAACATTCAATACTCTAGTACTTCGTAGAGGCAGGAAGAGTACCAAATACATATAGTCATCATGCCCCCACGACATCACTACATTGTCAAGTCCACAATTTGGTGAGTAAACTCCGTATTTAGAGTTATATGCGGGATTATAGTAACCAGGATTTTCCATGAAATACTGTAATTAAAGGTAATAGGGTTAAAGGTTATAAGAAAAGTGAACAGGTTGTTGGCACTTTAATTATAGAGAAATCAAGACCTTGTGGTGGACAATGGATTTATCAAAAGCACAACCCAAAGGGTAGGTGTCTCCTGCAAGTTGGTCCAGGGTATGATAACAATAATTAGTAAAGAAACTTTATAAAATAAAAGACCCATATAGAGAATCATGTGATTGTCTGTATGGTAGATTGAAACTCATGCTTACCCACAACCGCCCATTGAGGAAGACCACCAAAGCTTGGAAGGAGAAGCACCTTTCCAAGGTCTAAAAAGTAAAGACAGATACAAAAATAATAGGAATAAATAAGGAAATAAAAACTAGTCGAATGCTTGATGCAGTCTCAAATGGTTGAAATGCACACAAGTCAATGTCATACCATAAAGAAAATCTATTAATATAAAACAAAAATTTGGTTCTATTCAAACTTCAAAGATCCAACCAAAGTCCAAAACATTTAAGAAATGCAAGCACCCAAACGAATTGAAACAAGTACGGAAGATAAAAGTGTTGAGGATACCACATTGAAAAAATCAAGGGACCTCACACTCTTTATAAGATAGATGAGCTACTTCTCTTATTGCTAATTGGTTTTGAAATTTGAGATGAAATCTCATGTGTTCGCTACTATAGTATCAAAACTCATAAAGTCCAAACAGGCATTCAATCCAATAAGAAAAATTGGGATCTGATCAAGAATGGTGAACTCAAATGAGACACCATCTTGAGAGGACATGTTGAGAATACCGCATTAGAAAAATCAAGGGACCCTACATTCTTTATAAGATAAATGGGTTATTCCTCTCATTGTCAATTAGTTTTGAGATAGAACCCCGTGTTATCTAACAAAACAGAACTCAATAAACTTAAAAAAAAAAAAAATGCAAGAAAGTTAACAAAACACAGACTATGTTATAAAACCTATTCTTAACTGTAATGAAACCATAAGGATTATAAGCTCAATATATATGCACATAAGAATGTCTTCGACTTAGGCAATACTTCTTAGAATAGTATTTTCAATAAGACACTTTGATTTCTAGGTAAATATCCTAAAAATAACTAGAAAATTCTTTCTAACTTCAGCATTACAAACATTTTCAAAATATTTTTATAATATGTATAAAAAAAAAAAAAAAAAAAAAAAAAAAAAAAAAAAAAAAAAAAAAAAAAATGAAAGAAAGAAAGAAAGAAAACCTTAAATTGCTTTTGGGATATGAAAGGGAGCCAAATTCTGAAATACATTATTAATAAGATACCATTTCCTTTAGTCTAATTTTAGACCCTGCATGAAAGAAACCCAACAATAATTGGAATATTGTCCAAAATTGCTAATGTGCTCTTTAATTCCACTCTAAGCCAATGCTTGTTTTCTCTCTCTCTCTCATCTACCAGTGAATAAATTTCAGGGATCAACCAGAACCAGAATCACCCAATGCACTTCAATTCACAATCTAAAACAGTAAATTTCAAGTAAAATAGAATCATTAGTGAAAATGGGAAAAGTACCATGTATAAGAGCAGTCAAATGCAGCCAATCTTCGTTAGGATAATCCTTTCTGATGGCTTCAGCGGTCTGCAACAAGTGTTCGATTTGAGGTTCATCCAAATCAGGATCGCTCTCATCAACCACGTCATTGAGAAGCTCACAGCACTCCCATATGCTCATCTCCACTCTGTTCAGTTGACCGTACTCTTTTCTCATCTTCTTCACCTGCAAACAAACTCATTCCGCCATTTTCAATCGGAGAGTCGCTTAACGGTACGGCAGCGGGAAAAGAGGGGACTTGAAAACGACGCCGTAAATGGAAAATAGCGGAATTTAATTAAAAGGGAAATTGCTTACGAAATCGTAAGTTTGATTAATGTGATTGAGTTTGTAGAAATTCTCTACCCCTTCTTGCCTTTCGCTTTCCGCATGATAGTCCCTATGTTTTGCAAATTAGGATTAATTATAATAATTCTAATTTAAATTATTTAATCAAATACTTTATGGAAAGATTAGTTGTAATCCATCTTAAACAAATATTTTATAAATATGTTGAGATTTCTAGGAATGCTTTCAAACAAAGACAAATGTGCCAACTTATTTACAGATATAGAAAAATTTACTATGTATTAGTGATAGACTGCGATAGACGTTCATTATTTTTTTTTTTTTTTTGAAAGGTATTGTGATTAAAGTGTGGGATAGAAAAATCGGACCTCAAACTTCGAAGTCGATAGTATAAACACTATGCTAGTTGAACTACGCTCTTGTTGGCTTAAATGTGAGGTGAGGAAATCAAACCTCAGATTTCGAGGTCAATAAACAAGCACTATGCAAGTTAAACTATTATTCAAATTTTTACATAATTATGATATACCATTTTTATTGTCATGGTAAAGAAGGGAGATATTGTTGAGCATTAAAATATTGTTTACGAGTTGAACATTCTAATCGTTTTCATCCTTTTAGTGGGAAGCTTTAGATCTTTATATCCAAAACTTTAATTAATGATTTTTTTTAGATTTAAATATAATTTAACTAGTTGACACAAATTTGTACCCATGAATTATTAAATTAAGAAAATTTGTTATTATTATTAATTATTTGAATACACTTACCCAAAGTAATATAACAATTTTCGTGACAAAAATGTAGTAAAATTTCAATTTAAAATAAATAAATAAGTAACTCGCATGCATTAAATTTTGGCTGATGGTAGTTTTTTTCCCTTTAAATTCTAATATAAATCGCCATACTTTTCCATAATTAATCTTTTGATATAAAATTTAAATTTTAGAAAACTATGCATAACTTATCGCAGTATTGCACCCATTTTTTTTAGCATACATAGTTTTCTAATTTTTGAATTTTATGTCCAAAAAGATCAATTATCTTCTAGATAAAAATTTGGGTCCAATAAGTTTTAAAACTTTGAAAGTTTGAACCATAACAAGTTTTCAAACTTTTGAATTTTTTTTGTCCAAAAGATTAATTATCTATTAAATAAAAATTGTATTTTGTTTTACTGAATTTGTTAATTTTAAAACGAAAAGACACAAAATTGGATATGTAAAGACATTAAATAGATTGGTAAAAGTTTATGACTTCGATATTTTTTTTAAGTTTATAAACCAATCATATGGGAAAAAAAATCATCTTTGATAAATATTTTGTTTGCCTTTTCTTTCAAATTAAACTTACGAGCACTATTTTATTCTATGATTTTATCGTTTTATTGTCTAATTTTTTTTAAAAAAAAATTAACCAAGTTCATCTTTGAAAAGTTGTTTTCAAAAACTTGATTTTGTATTTAAAATTTGGTTTATAACTCAAATAATGCTCTTAAAGAACCAGAAACAAACATAATTTTAAAAAAATAAAAGATAAAAAAAAATAGTTATAAAACGAGACTTTAAGTTTTGATATCTATTAAACACATCAGTTGCAATTGCCCTTAATTCAACAATAATTCTTTTTTGTGAAAGTAAACTTAAATAAGTTGATGGAGTAAAAATTAATCAAATCAATTTTAGTTTTTTTTCTTCTGTTAACAGAATAATTGAAAATTGTCAAAACATCTTCATTGTTTTTAAGAAGTCGTTTGGAACACCAACTAAAAGTTGGTAGAATGGATTATTATAGTCCACTCTATGTTTAGAGTACCAAATATGACAAGAGTGTATACAACTATTTATAAGCTACAATTAAGTATAATATACTATTTCAAAATCTTTTTGCTATAGTGTTTACTATTTGTTTTACTCATCCTCTTGGGCGTTTAATAGGGGTGTTTAGAAAAATCGAGAAACCTAACCCAACCCACCTGGTTTGTTTTGGTTTGAATTGTTTACTATCTCCTACCTAAACAGAAATAGTTTAAAATAGTCTACATCCCAAATAGTAACTCTTATAACCAACTCAATGCCCCAAATCCTTCCTAAGTTTTTACATCACAATTTCCAAACAATTCCATGTAAAGAAAGAAAATGGGCCAAAAATTATATATAATAATAATAACCCTGATTGGCAAGTTTTTTATTTTTTGTTTTTAAAAATTAAGCCTATATAAGAGTGCAACAACAAATTGAAAAACCGAAAATCCGAATCAACCAAAACCAATCCAATGGTTTGGTTTTTAATATAAAATTAAACATCTTGGTTTGTATTCGGAGAAAATTAAAAAGTATTGGTTCAAATTGGTTTTTTATTAGAAAAATCAAAAAAAAAAAAAAAAAAAATCAAACCAATGGTGTATATATACTTTTCATTAGACATCTTTTAGTATTTTAATTATTAATGTGTACATATATTTGTTATTTTGAAAAGGACCAATTATCAAGGGTGTATATTTTTTTTATTTAGAAAAGTACAAAAAAAAAAATCAAACTAGCAAAAAATGATCAATTCAAACACAAAGAAGAAATAAAAATAAAAATTTGGAAGTAAAAAATAAAATATCAAAAATCGAGAACCAAACCAATACCATTGATTATATCCTCATTGGAGATTGGTTTGGAGCCATTCTTTATAAAACCAATTGATTTGGTTTGGTTTTTGGTTGACCCCAAAAGCAAAACCGAACTAACTATCACCGCTATTATAATACTATTTTTACTTCTAAAATACAAATTTATTCTTTTTATTATCTATTTAAAAAGATCTGACAAATTGGGAAAACTAAAAACAAGTAACTTTAAAAAAATAGTTTTTGTTTTAAAAATTCAACCATTATAATAAAAAAAAATGTAAATCAGTAAGCAAGGGTTATCAACGGAGCTATAAATAAATAAAGCAGACCTAAAGCCGTGGCCGAACGAATTGGCGTAGGGCACCAGAAACCCTCCGTCCAGCACCAATTCCGACTCTTCATCCACCCCCTTCTCCTCCGCCGCAACTCCTGCAAATTCTAACTCCATCAATCGCTTCCCGGTGGCCTCAATTTCAAATCTCCGCCGGCAACAAAACGAACCAGAACAATTTTTTTTAAAGAAATATGAAAAGTAATTTACCAAACTCGGGATTCTCAATGAGGACGGTGACCGTCATCGTTGGATCAGGGAGAGAAATCAAGGGAAGAAAGAAATGAGAGAGGGAAAAATGGAGATGATTTAGCGGTGGTGAGAACATTGATTGGAGAAAGGAAGGTATTTATAATTGGCCGGAAAGCCCTTCCCTGAGAATTTCCAGGCTCCGAGTCCTTGTTCCGAAATAAAATAAAAACAAAAATTCGGGTTTATGTTACTTATTTTGCAATTCATGAACTACTCGCATGCAAAATTTGTATATTTGTTATCCTCAAAAGAAAATATGAAACAGTGTCTGGTCTAGCGTCCAAATTAGGGATACGAAGATGAAGACATAAATCTACAATTTATTTTATCATTACACGTCATATTTGACCATTTAATCCAACTATTTTTAGCTTCATATATGGATCTCCCATTTTCTTTCTTTCTTTCTTTCTCTCTTCATCCATTTTCTTATTCGTCGGATGGATCTTATCTCGAGATTGGTTTACAGTTTACACATTCCAATCTACCCATAAATATAGCTTCATCTGCCTTTTTTTTAATCATCCGTATGTGTAAGTTGATTTTTTTTTTTTAAAAAAAAAATTTAACGAGAGTATTTTTGTTAATATTATCCATTTTTTTAAAAAAAATTTAATGGAGAGAATTGCACATTTTCTGTGGTTCATCTTCTGTTTGGGTTGAAAATAGTTTTTTTTTTTTTTCAACTTCTACTTTTATCCCGTAAGTAAATGAGATGTTTATAGATTTAATTTTCAAAACCTAAAACTCAAAAATCAAATGGTTATTAAATAGACAAATTAATGTTTTTAAGTCTAATATATATATATATATTATAAAGCTTTCATTTTTAGTTTTTTTTTTTAATAATCTATACGTATTTTCTCCTAATTTCATGAAAATGATTTTAAATTTTAGTTTCGAATTTGAAGGCACTACTAAAATGTAAACAACATATATAAAAATTAATAGGCGTAAGTAGTGTTTATAGGTTTAATTTAAAAAAAATAAAAAATAAAAATCAAGTAATTGTTGAACGACGTCCAAATGGTTATCTCAAACGAGACATGAACAATTTGAAGTTGTATCATTTGAAAATCAAACAGAAATTCGAATAACTAAATTTTTTTATATTTAATGAAAAACAACCATTTCCTTGGATCTTTACAAACTGTGAAGCTCATAGGTGAGAGATGTTAAAAATGCTGATACAAATTGCATTTACCATAATTCATTAGCTTAAGTTTTTTGGTCAACCATTAATTTACCAAATTAGGTTTGTATTGATGTTTATCAATTAAGTTTAAAAGTAAAATTACAAAATTAATCTACATGATTTTGGAGAAATTTAGAGCCTAGTTTCTATGATTTGATTTAAAAGTTAGAAATTCATCTTCATGGTCTAATAAAACCTCGCAAATATTATTTCATGTGATAAATCTCATACATAGTCCCTATGTTAGAGATAATGTACGGAGGTGTTATCCAATTATTGAAATTAAAATTTAACTTTCAAATTACACAAACCATATTCTAATTTTCTCCTAACATAAAATTAAATTTGTGACTTAACCAAGTTTAACCAAGTGAAAGTTAAAAAGATATGCACTATATGTTTGGACTACCCTCTAATTATATGTTTCTAAAAGTTAAGTATTTATGGCACAATAGGTTCCATCACATTTTATAATTGTTGTATTAAAAAAAAAGTTGAGGGTTAATTAGTGCTACTTTTCTCAATAGTTTTCGTCTTTTTTACTTACTTCTCGATCCAAATTTTGAAAATAAGCAAATTTATTTATGAAATTTGACTTTGAATTATAATGTGTTTTTACCTAATAAAAATATTATAAAAAAGCTATAAGAAAATAAAGGCAATTTTGAAAAATGAAAAATAAAAATGAAATGATTATCAAATATCTCTAAAGTTCCCATACCAAAAAGTAGGAGTATTGACAAACCAAACAATCCGGACTACCCAACTCAAATGGTAAGAATCGGATTGGGTTGGATTGAATTTTTTATGATTTTTTTCAGGTTAGGTTGGGTTCATATTATAATTTTTAAAATTCGGATTGACCCAACTCAATTCGAATTCCTAATATTATTAAAATATATATATTATAATTTATAAATATTGTAACTCATATATATTGTTATGATGTTTATTTGAAGTTTGTAATATATATCTTGGATTTTGATATTTAAGATTTTGAGTTTTATGAAATTTTAGTGATTAATATGTGATGTACACAACTTTAAGTATTTTAAGTTAATAAAAATGTAACTAAAAAAAGAATAAATAAATAAATAACCCTACAACTCAACTTAATCTAATTCAATCCGAATTTTAAGGATTGGGTTGGAGACTCTAGAGTTATTTGAGTAGGCAACTCGATCAATCCAAATTTTTAGATAGGTCCAAAAAATTTCCAAATCTATCTAATCCAACTTAACCTATGACACTCCTATCAAAAAGGTAAATTTTTTAATAATAAATTTATCGATTTTCTATATTAATCATTTAACTTAAGAAAAATGTAAGTAAATTAAAGATATATTGGACACGAGATGAAAACATTCAAGATTTATAAACCGTAAAATAAATTGTAAAGATAAGATTATAGCATTTTAAAGTTTTGAACTAATTTAAAATTAAACTTAAAAATTAAAAATTTTACATTTTAAAATTTAAAGGCTAAATAAAAATTAGACAGTAACCTATTAAAAAATAAAATTTTCAATTATAAATTATAAAAACGTAAAACTAAAAACAGAATGATTATCACCCTACTAATTCACTTATCAGCCGGTCTATAATAAATGAGATAAAGAAAGATAACCACAAGTGATTGGCCCCACCCCGAAGCAAATATCTCAGCCAACAGCGAGTCAAAAAAAGCTGCTTTTTTTTTTTCGTTTTTTCTTTTAGTACGTGAGGTGTGGGGGATTTTGCTTTGGTATTCACAAAGGAGAAAAAAAAAAAAAATCATCCGTGGGACCCACATGACGTATCATCTAGCCAAATTTGTACGCCACCCTGTCACCTTCGGAACTGGGTACGTAAGAGCCACGCGCCTTAGCAATCTTTCTTCCGGACAGATTCAAAGTAAATAAGTCCACGTGTCAAGCTGTGGCTTTTTTCTTTTTTCAAAATATCCACGTTACTCCATTTTCTGTCACGTGTCGTAGTGGACACACGCGTGTTATCGGGCTAGGTACTTGTGTCAAAATACCATTTATGCCCCCAACTGTTTTTAGTTGATTTTAGTATCAATAATTTTAAAAGATGTTTGAGATAAAGATTATCCTAAGATTATAATAACCATCTCTTCCTACAATAAATACTATTTTGTAATATCAAATTAGCTACAATCAACACTATTTAGAAATCTATTATTTGTTACCATTTTTACTATTTTACATTCATAATTTTTTTTATTCTTTTCTACAATATTTACTATATCTTTCTCAAACTAAAACAGTTTACACTTCAAACATATACTATTATAACCAAAACTAAAATAATTTATACCCCAAACACAAATTATTATAACCTAACTATAATAATCTAGAATTATAATAACTAACCCCAAACACAAATTATTATAACCTAACTATAATAATCTAGAATTATAATAACTAAATCATTGCCCCAAATATTTCTTTAATGGTTTAAATTTAGTCCATATACTTATTATATATAAATCTCAAGTTTAGTTTATGCTGTTTAAAAGGTGTTTCACATGTTGAATTGAGTTGGGTTGAAGTGAATATGTAATAATTGTTTATGGAGATAAATTATCTATAGAGTGCATGAAGTGTATTGTAATGCATAAATAAATTACGTTAGATTAGGAGTATTTGATGTAATTTTTCATTAAAAAAAAATCTGATTTTCTGCTTACTATTTTGTTTGTTACAACTTTTGTAAAAGCATTCAATTAAGCACATATTTTTCAAAGTTTTCAACATTTTGAGATTACAAACTTAAAATTTTGATTTACACAAAATATCTATATTTCGTGATAACAACAAAATTACAATGTTAAACACTTTTGATATCTACGTTAAATTAAGGTTTCATATATTAGAATCAAAAGAGAAACAAACTACCTTAAAATCTTGGCCCTCATTTGGTAACCATTTCGTTTTTGGTTTTTTGTTTTTAAAATTAAGTCTATTTTCTTCTCATTTCAATGATTTGTATCTTTATTCAATACAATTGTTGAATTCTTAGCCAAAATCTAAAAAACAAAAACAAGTTTTTAAAAGTTACTTTTTTTTAGTTTTCAAATTTTTGCTTGATTTTCAAATCACTGGTAAAAAGTAGATAACTAAGAAAGAAATTTGAAGGTGAAAGTAATTTCTATACATTTACAGAAGGTATAAATAAAAAATACACAAAAATAAGGAGACGGTCAAGGGGTTTTAAGTTTTTTTTTCCCCAAAGATATTGTAATTAGAGTGTAGGATGGGGGAATCAAACATATAATCTCAAGGTCAATTGTACAAATTGAACTATGCTCATGTTGGTAGGGATTTAAAATTTTTATTGCATTTATTTTCAAATAGTTATTTTCATTTTCTCATGTATATTACATTTTCTCTAATAGTGTTTTTATACCTGAAGTCTTCATATTAATGTCAAATTATTGTAAAAGATGACTATGAAACTAACAATTTCAAATTTTTATTTGGAAATACATTCACCAGTCGAGTCTTTTTTAAAAAAAAAAAAAAATTGTTTTGAGTATATGAATTAACCAAGTTGGCCGTTAGTCAGTTGTCAGACATCATCGAAGAAATTAGTGGACTGAGTTGATCACTGGAGTTTGCTTGTCGTCGAAAGTGGTACTCATATGAGGTAGCCACTGGAGCATATCATCAAAGAGGTCGTTGGAGACAAAGGCCTCTAAGTGTTGATCGTTGTTATTACCGGAGTTGGTCGCCATAGGTAGTATGGTCATCAAAGTGAGTTGGCAGTAATATTCAATGGTGGTTGTTATTGGAGTTATAGTCATTGGACAATGGTCGACGGAAGGAGTCATTTGTAACATCGGAAAGAGGAAGGATTGAGTTGATAATTTTTACCAACTAAATAAAGAAGTTGGTGACTCAAATATTGAGTTGGTAAAAATATTAACTTAACTTGGTGACCCGTAGTTGGTTGTTGCTTGAAAAAAAAAACATATATATTATCATAATTTAACATTTTGTTAAAAAAATTAATTTAGAATGACTTAATTGAAATTTCATTGCAAGGACTAAATTTGAGATTGATTACAATGTAGAACTAAATTTATACTTTCAAATGCATTAAAATGGAATGGAATGTAAATGGTATGGAACGAAAGTACATGAACCAAAATAATATTTTAGGCTCTTTTTAATAACTATTTGATTTTTTGTTCTTATTTTTTAAATTAAAACTATAAACACCAATTCAATCTATTAGTATCTATGTTTTGTTGTATCTTAGAAGTGTTTTTAAAATAAAAACCAAAGTTTGAAAACTAAAATGAGTATTTTTCAATTTTTTGGAAAATCGGCTAAGAATTCAAATATTTACACGGAAAATTTGAAAATTACGATTAAGAAATTTTGAGAAAATAAATATAATTTTTAAAAATATAAAAAAATATTACTGTTCGTACGAGGTTTTTGGAGAAACGTGTTTCGTGGAGTTGAACTTGAGTTGGTATTGATGTTGGAGTTGATTTGATGCGATATGGTTCGATCTCTAATATTTGATCCTCTGATTCTCTCTCAGTTGAGTGAATATGCTTGACTTGGAGAAAAAACGCGCCGAACGTCCTTGAAGTATAAGTCTTGGAAGCTTGGAGTAGAAGTCTTGGAAAGCTTGGAGTAGAAGTCTTGGAAGAGTATTTGTGTTTGGAAGAGTATTTGTGTCTTCAAAGGTCTTCTGCTTATAGGAGTGCAACTTCAGGAGTCTTGGAAGCTTGAAGTAGGAGTAGGAGCCTTCAGGAGTCCTCTGCTTGTTAGTGAATTCTCTCAGGGTCTTCTGAGTGTAGAAAATGCTGCCCTTACAAATGAAGAGAACTTCTTTATTTATAGAGTTCTCAGGTAGGCTTCATGGGCTTGGTTGGTCCATGGGCCTGACCCTTGGGCCCAATCAGTTGGTTTTGGGCCTGATCTGGAATTTAGGTCCAATTCAGTTTTTTTTTTATTTTTTTTTTTGTAGTTTGGACTTTAAGCCCAAATAGTAATATCAAATTGGACCAATTTAATCTCATATGATTCATCCGCGTGACGTCATTGAAACTTGTCTT
The DNA here is from genome assembly GCF_009727055.1 of Benincasa hispida. Taxonomy (NCBI): domain Eukaryota; kingdom Viridiplantae; phylum Streptophyta; class Magnoliopsida; order Cucurbitales; family Cucurbitaceae; genus Benincasa; species Benincasa hispida. The sequence goes on along the minus strand of NC_052349.1, from coordinate 84,662,966 downwards.
CAATTCAATTTGGGACATGTGTCAACTTCTAATTGGACCTAAAGTCAATGATTTAGAAATTCATCGTTAATTTAGCAAACGATGTGGTGACTTGTGATTGGTCCAAAATTTCTCATTCAACAAATACCCCTTTTTGAGATTTATGCACGTATATGGGTGGATGAATCTTGAAAAAAAAATGTAATTTCAGATCAAAGTATGATTTTGTTGACTCTTTTAATTTGATGCATCACCAGGATCAAAATATGAGAATTTAGCTCAAAATTTTGATTTGAAATCTTGTTCGTTTGACACACTTTCGCTATGTAAACTTTAATTTGAACTAAAGTAGAATTTATGTTCCACTTTAATTGCAAATTTAATTTAATTCGAATTCGGAATAGAATTTGGGGTGAAATTGAATCTTGATCAATTTTGGTTTGAGATAAAAATTTGGGATATGCTCAATTTTATTTGGAAATGAGTATAGAAA
>NC_052349.1:84656043-84659021 GCF_009727055.1 Benincasa hispida | reverse complement strand
ATCCTGATCGTCATGGGAGGGGCCCCGCAAAGGCTTACAACTCTCCCATTCGATCACCCTAGGGAGGATCTCAGAAAGGTCTACCTTGTAGCACCGCTCGTGTATCCCGATCGTCATGGGAGGGGCCCCGCAAAGGCTTACAACTCTCCCATTCGATCACCCTCGGGAGGATCTCGGAAAGGCCTACCTTGTAGCACTGCTCGTGTATCATGATCATCATGGAGAGGGGCCCTACAAAGGCACATAACTCTCCCATTTGATCACCCTAGGGAGGATCCTTGAAAGGTTTGCCTTGTTATGTTACTCCTTGATCAAAATTTGAAGATAAGAGAAATATGCCATTGAGTATTTGAAGATGAGGCGGATATGCCATCAAACCTTGAAGATGAGAAGAATGTGCCATCAAGATTTTGAACGGAGTCATGTCAACTAGAGTCGATCTCGTGTACAAGGTAGAGCCAGACAGACCAGAGTTTTCTTCGCATATGAGGTACAGCTAGGCAAACCAAACTTGATCTCGCATATGAGGTGGAACGACACTCACATTTCTGGAAAGGAAGCAAAGCTACACCAATTTTGGAGAAGGGGTGAAGTTGTACCAATATTTTTGAGAGGAAACGAAACCGTACCATGACTTTGAAGATGGAGTGAAGCCGCGTCATCAGTTTGGAGATGAAGTGAAACCGTGTCATCAGTTCGGAGATGAAACGAAGCCACGCCACGACTTTGGAGATGAAGTGAAGTCGCGCCAACATTTTGGAGAGGAAACGAAACCGCACCACGACTTTGGAGATAAAGTGAAACTACGCCATGATTTTATAGACCGTCATTGAAGATGGAGCCGAGCCATGCACACCAACCTTAAACTTGAAGATGGAGACGCATCAACGGGACTTTCACATTTGAGTTTGACAAAGCATCGGTAAATCCTCTGCATTTGAGTTTGATGAAGCATCGATGAATCTTCACATTGAGCTCGACTTCGTGACTTTGAGTGTGAAGATAGAGCATCGATGGAGCCTCTAAACTTGAAGATGGAGGAGCATATAAGTTTACTTTTAAAGAGGAAGCGAAGCGCATTCCATGTGTGTGCCTTTTATTTACTGTGTTGTCTCCTTACGAGGGATGAACATCTTCAATCCATTGTGTTGTCCCCAATAGGGATGAACATCTTCAATCTGAAGTGTCATTCTTTGACGGGGATGATCAACATCAATCTTGTAGTATTATACTTAGGTGGTTATAGTATCTCTTCTAATGGACTAAACTTAAATTTCTTTAAGTTTCTTTCGTACCTTTAAAAAAAGGGATTGAATCATGACGTAGTTCAAGTTTTTTTTTTTTAACTGGACTGAATTTGAAGTTTCTTTCAAGCTGCCACATACCCTTCTTAATGATATGGATCAAGCCATAATGTAGTTCGAAGAGATTTTTATTTTTATTTTTATGCGCGACTGAACTTAAATTTCTTTAAGTTGCCTACGTACCCTTTATAATGAAAGGGTCAAGTCATAACGTAGTTCATACAATTTTTTTTGGCGCCGTTCACATTTTAAGCTCATGCGGCCTAGGAGCATCATGCAGTTTAGGCTCTTGCGATAAGGAGCTTTTTCATTTAAACTTCAAAAGCTCTTATTTCATTATGGTTTTAATTATCCTCTTCATTTGTAGGATTCGTCAATATGATGAGTTTTGGCTTCACTATCAAGGAACCTTTTGTACTTATGTCAATAGAAAATTTCCTCTTCATGCGTGAAGGGACACGACTGTGAATCTTTTCGTCGTTGTTTTCTTCATGGAATGACGTTGGCTTCAAGATTTTCCTCCTTCTTTTACGTTGATCGCTTGTTGTCTTGAGATGATCAAAAGCAGATGCTGGAGGTTGATCTTTCTTTGATGTGGATATACTTAGCCTTTTGAAGGCTGAAGTTTGAGCAGAAGTAGTTGTTGGACATTGGTCTTCTTCTCCTACTGTGGCCATACTCAATCTTTGAAAAACTGAAGATCGAGCACTTGAAGGCTCAATACGATCGAAGACAGAAGTTCTTTGCTTCATTTCTTCTAAGTCTTTGACTTCTTCAGCAGTCACATGATTGTTGTCGACTTCCACTATGCCGACAGTGTGACATGCAATAACTTCTGATACTTTCTCTGGATGATTATTGAGAAAGCTTCTTGGGAGAAATTCTGCCAAGTTGCCGGTCATCGGAATTGAGGAAAGTCTTTGTCTTCTTTCTTAACAGGCTTAGGCTTCCGTGTCATCTTTTTGCCTTTCTTTTTATGAGTCTTGTTTCTTTTTCTATAGTTTCGATAGGAACGCGACTCTTTTTGGGTGGAGTTTGGTTGTCTTCTCTTTCGATGAGTCACTATTATCCACTCTTCGTTGTCATCTTCAAAAAGCTCATCTTTCTTTTTGGAATTTGCTGTTTGAATCTCTTGTTGGAACCAAACAACTATAGGCTCGAATTCTCCAAACTGGATGGATCGGATGTATCTGTTGACATGGGACACAGACAGTGGTATTGAATCTTAAAGGTCCCGGGCTATGGTAGCGTGATTTGTGCGACTACTTCATGCAAACTAGCTCAATCTTCTTTTGGACGAGCCAACTTAAACCATCTCCCCCACGTTCCTTCAGCACGAAGCAGCCTGTTCAACTAGGTGACTAATGACCATGGTCATGTAGGGGAGGTGGTACTTGTCATTAGTTAAGGGTCCTATTTTGTCGTGTCTGTTCCGGAGGGTCGACTTGCATTCCTGTAGCTGAATGATGAATACGTTCTCTATTAGTTTGCTTTACCAACATGTCGTGCCGTAATAGCTAGAGTCAGGAGTGATGGGGGAGGACATATCCTGATGGTAATCTCTTGTCATTCCCCTTTAAAGAGGTTGATACGAGCTGGATCTTGTGTATTGTCTGTCTTCTCCCCTCCTACGATTTGTTGCCTTTCTTTCAAATTTTTTTGGTTTGGTTTTCC